>NW_009733479.1:0-77152 GCF_000703405.1 Apaloderma vittatum
CAGTCCATGAAACATTTGGCCAATGTGCCTGTGAAGTGCCTGTGCTCTTTCGCAAACTTCATGCATGCAGTAGTGCTCTTGGTAGCAAGCAGCGGCTTCCTTTGTGGTGTCCTGCCATAGACACCCTGCTTGTTCAATGTTTTACTGTAGACTCATGAACACAGACGTTTGCCAGTTTCAATGACACCTTCAACTCTTCAGCTGTCACTCAGGGTTGTTTCTTTACCTCACTGATGAGTCTTCCTTTTGCTCTTGGGGTCATTTTGACTGGGCATCCATTTCGTGGTAGAGCAGCCACAGTCTCAAAGTGTCTCCATTTGTAGATTGTTTGCCTGACTGTAGACTAGTGAATTTCTAAGGTCTTTGAAGTCACTTTGTAATCCTTTCCAGCTTTATGTAAATCAGCAATTCTTGATCATAGATCCTCTGAAACCTCTTTTCAGTGAGGCAAGGCTCACATAAGCATACATCTTGTATGGACCAACTCAAAAACTTTGAGTGGCTTTTATCAGTCAACACAGCTCATTTTCTTAATAAGACTCCAGGTATGCTAACACCTCACTCCGATTAGCTTTTCTGAGGTCAACTCAAGGGATCACTTACTTTTTGCACTAGCATTTTGAATGTTGAATGAGTGTGTTCAATGAAGACATGGAGGATTAGATTTTTTTTGTGTGTTATTATTTTAGGCACATTATAGTTTTCAATACTCTTGACTTAGATGATGGTTAGATCACATTTCACAACAAATTAATGCAGAGCACCATGAAATACCAAAAGGTTCACATTCACACAGAAATCTTGGAAATGGAGTAAAGAAGCCAATGTTTAAGCATTCTCAATTTCTCTATCCTATTGTTTCGCAACACAAAGAATCCTATCATGTGCTATTGTACCATTCATTCCCTCACTCTCAGGAAAACCACAATTCCATATTCCTTCTCTCCTTCCAATAAAGATGACTTTGTGTCACATCCATCCTTTAAAAGATGACTCTGAAAGAAACTGTGATTCTCTTGCTGTGCTATATTGTGTTTCACCCACTGGCTTTCAAGAATCTCTACAAAGAAACTGAAAATATTTTTCCCTCCCATTCAAATAAGGAAGCTGGGATAAAAAAGTGACTTATTCAGGTATGACATGACTGAGTGCAAAAGTAGATCTCCTTAGCGTCAAATCAGAGTCCTACACATACATTGAGGCACAAACACATGGCAAACTAATAGCTTCGCTATTAATTCAGAGTCAAACTCTCTGAAAATTCGGAATTGTTTGGGAGTTCAAACAAACTTTAGCATTAGTCATCTACTCATCTCTTTAATGTTCAATCTGTTAGGTGAAACAAATTTTCAAAGCAGTCACACGTAGGATGTTTCTAGTTGTTTCACAGACTTACTTTTAAATGCACGCAGCAAAAAGGAGATTGAGCAAAATACGGATAACCTTTCTAGTAAGGCTTACATCACCATGCAAGCAGGTGACTTAGAAGTATAGAAGAAATATCCGGCATCTCCAAGCTCTAGACCTATTTCCCACATCTTTAAAACAATAATTAAAATGTTTTTCTCCATTGTGACATCACGTCTTCAAGAAACTGCCGGGAAGAAGGGACAGAGAAAGGCTGTTTTACCTGACTTCCTTCTCTCCGCCAAAAGATGGCTGGCTGAGGGTTTCCAGTTGCTTCACACTGGAAAGTCACCGTTCTCCCCAGTGCAGCTATCTGATCTCGAGGCTTTACAACAAACTGTGGAGGCTCTGAAAGGAAAACATGGACAAAAAAATAAAAACACAGTACCATCAGAAGATCACAGTTAGGCTACATGAAAGCCCAATCTGCTTAATGACTTGAAACGATGTAGAACAGGATAGTTACGTTTCTTTAATAAAGACAGGAAGCACAAAACCACATCAGTCTTCAAGAGTCAGAGCTTCAGCATCACTCAGATCATCTTTTCTGTTGCTGGACCTCCTCATTAAATCTGACTGTGAATCACGTGCTTTTATTACTGAACACTTACACAATGAAGCAAGTCTCACTGACTTAATGAGACAACTTGCAGAGCAAAGGTCGCCAACACGAACAAATCTGTTACAATTTGGGACAAATATGGCTACAAGTCAGAATGGAGAAATCTTTGAGGGGCAACTGGCCCACAGGTCACACTTTGTCAAGGTATGCAACACAGTCGAGTAACTATAAATTCAGGCTTATACACAAAACATTCATCTTCTGTGATTTAGGAAAGATGAGGAGAGAAAAAGCCCTTAATTGCTTATATAAGAGACTTTGATGTAGTCAAGGTCTCAAAAAATTTAAAGCCAAAGGCCTCAAAAAAACTGCTGAACAAATCACAATGATTCAAAATTTTTAGTCCAATTACTCAAGAAGAATGATTTTAAAGGAACAGCAGAGCTGAACGTCTTACTCATTTACATAGGCAAGAGCATGTTCAAACAAAATATATATGCAAATGAGAGCAAATTTGAAACATCTGCTCAGCCTAACATTCTAAATACTGCCAGCATTGTCCAAACTGTTTGATTTACACAGACTTGAACAACCCCTTCATCCAATAGTAAACAGAATGTCAAAAAATCATGTCAGTCACAATAAAAAAAAAATCAGCATAGATGACAGCATTATATACAGTGATGGGGCTAGCACAGAAAAATAATCTAGTCTGTTTTAGAGGCTGTTAACTCTCACATCTTGAAAAATCTGCACTAAGGGAAAGTCCATTTACTTACTCATTTCCCAATTCCTTCTGATCATCTGTCCAAAACTAACTATGCTCTGCCTCTTCTCCAAGTTGAGAATAAAGGGGATGTTTTGAATCTGACTTTAATAACTCAAATGTTTTTGGTGTTTTCTTTTGTTGTTTTTGTGTGGTTTTTTTGCCTTCAAACATTTATGTATTTACAAGATGTTCCTTCAAAAATAGTGTGAATCATGTAATTCAAAGATATCACTCAATGTGTTTTATAAAGATCAAATAATTGTGGCTTTATCTACAATGAATTCAGTAACACTAAAATTTGCTTTCAGTATTCTTGTGTGCCAATATTTTCAGTTGCATCTCTGCTCCCTGTTGAGTCCGTATTAGAATACACCCTTCCTATGACTGTCCTGCTCTGGGAGGAATTTTTAAAGCACAACACATTATTGTTTGCATTTGGATGCAAATGTTACCTTTCCTAGAATTTCCTTAGATGAGAAACTATCCAAAGTGAAGGTGAGATTAACCTACAGTAATGAGCAGATGTCAAAACATTTAGCTCCAAAACTTTCAATTAATACCCTGAAAGATGCAGGAAGACTTTGACAGGACAGCATGTTTTATTTAGAATGGAGGGCAAAAACTATTGGGGGTTTGCCAAAGGATTGTCAGGTATGATGGGGAAAATGGAGATGAGCGTGAAGTACCTTTGTTATGCTGGATTCTAGTAACAAGAATAAATTTAGCATACAGTTAAATTCAGGGCTTGGCTGGTTCTGTTATTAGTCTGTGACATGCCAAATGGAACTGAGGGTTTCTACATCCTGTGATAGCACATAGGATTTATAAGGTTTCAGATTCCATTGAATTTGAGAATGGGTACAGTTATAAAGAGATTAAAACGGTTCTGACCAGTGGAGAAAAAACTGAATATGCTTGTGATTCCAGTCCCTGAAGATGACCATTTAGGGACTACTGAACACAAAAAATAAGGGGAAATGCAGTCTTTCAGGTAATCATAGTAGTAGTTATAAAATACAAATAGGTATGTGTTTCTCTAGCTATTATTCTAAATACGCATTTTGTATGTATATTATTCTAAGTATATACGTCTATTATACATATGTGTATTATTCTAAATCTATTGTCATTAAGGTAAATAATAACAATCCTATTAGCTTCAATGTCAGAAGAATTAAAATAGGGTTAAGTGAGACTTTGTTATTAAATTCCATTCAAAGTTCACTGGAAGCATTTTTTTTTTCTCTTTTTTTTAAACTTCATTTTGCTTTCACACCTTAGGTCACTTATGTTTGGTATGTGATGAATATGCTGTAAAAGATGCTGAAATAATAATTCACTTAAGGAAAGAATAACTTCCAACATTCAGATCTTTAAAACAAAAATATTTTTTTTACAGAACACTTGGAAGTTCAAGTAATGCAGTCACTGAAGGAAGAAGACATTAGGATTTGACTCGTTACATCGTGTAAAAACAGACAGAAAGTTAGCAACCCGTTACCTTTCTCTTTGCCATTAAGTTACCCATACTTCATGCAGAATTTATTCTGTGCGATGTGTCTTGTCAATAACAAGTAAAAGATGGGAGCTGATTGGTTGAAGGACATGGAAGGGGATGGATGGGAAGGGGAGGAGAAGTTCCCGTCACAGTGATACGATGACTAGAAGATGGCCAATAAAATTTCAACTTACCAGACACAACTAAAAACAAAAACAAAACAAAAAGAAAACATGGAATAAATAAAATTGAATAGACATGAAACAAAGCAAAGAATAAAGCAAAATTAAAAAAAAATAAATGAAAAGGACCCTTGGTAAGGACCTTAGAAAGCAGATATATATTCTGATATATGAAAATAGGTTTAAAATATTGAAACAATTTTTTTTTTAATTATTTTTAAACAGAAGTCTCTATCAAGTGCTGAAAGCAGGCTGTAGAGGAAAAGTAACAATAGACTGAAATAATGGTCAGGCAACCTGCATCTTACTCCAGCCCTTTCCATGGTAAAATTAACTTGAAATCTCCAATAATCAATCTGCAACAATGATGAAATGGAACGGTGATATTTACATGCTTTCTAAAGCTTCCAGACATCTAAAAATGGAAAATACTTTTCTGAGGCTGATAGCTATTACTAAGGAAGTTTCTTAAAAAATTATTAATATGCTTTGGAATTTAGTCCCCACACAATCCCTTTAGTATAGATTGCTGTATCGAGATCATAATCCTCACTACTAAACTGCAAATGCAATCTAAACCATAATTAAAACTAATTTGAAAAGATTCTTAACCCTTTTCTTCCTTCTCCTCCACCCCAATTTCACTAACATGTTCAAAACAGAGATTTATTGAAAAATATTAGATTTTTTTTCAACAGCAATCGTCAGTGGTAAATCACATAATATTAAATTATCATTCAACCATAGTTGAAAATTTTCACGAACTTTGAAATAGCACAGATCCTGGCAGGCTAAGTTTGCTTAGAAAGGAAAGACATGTTAGAAAGCATTCCAATGACACATCACTAATTGAAAGAACAGATTGAAAATTAGAATATAAAAATGATGGCTTTCAAAAATATACACTGATAATGAAAAAAAAGGTAGTTAGTGTAAGATAACTCCAGTAAAAGTAAAAAAATATATGATTTTTAAAATATATGACAAATATAATGCTCTTCAACACTTTGGTCTTATCATTCTGTACTGAGAGTACAACAACTGTTATTCAGCAGGGTAGACTTTCATACCGGGTAGGTTAGCACCTGCAATTCAGCATCCTTAGATAAAATACATGGAAGAAACTAATAGTATCCAGTCTGCTAACTTTCATTAGGCATAAAGAATACTGGTTTACTTTTCAAATAAATACGGAGGACTCCAGGTGTATTATAAAAATGAAGCAGAATCAGATATATTATTGGAATTCGGATCATGTTGAAGACAAGAAGCTGCAACTGAATGCAACAAAACCAGACCATATAGAGAATCTGGGGTTTATGTTATTAAAAACATTTGTTTAGGAAACAATCCCAAACAGAGGAACTTGAAATTACCATTAAAATTTTAAAGATTTGAGTTTCAATTTTAAGGAAGTACTCTGAATGTACAATAGCCTTCTTTAAGTGTGTGGGTTCAGTAGTTCTCGAATAGAAAATCAGTCTGCATTATTCTGCTCAGATTATCTGCAAGTCTATGATTTGTAAGAGAACTGGCCAAGAAATGATACATAAGAATTCCTGAGAGAAACACTCGGCTCCTAGCTTCTCTTGATTGTAACCACTCCTTTTTAACTGAAAAGTTGTCTACTGAACTTGCAATTACAGTCTGACCTGCTTTGGAACTAGAAATGCTTTTTCGTAAAACACAACTCATATTCTACATGAAATAGCCTGATAAGAGACTTAATGGGATGCAATTCTTGCATAGAGGAAGAAACTCTAAGTTAAAAATTTTCCATTACCCAAGTAGTGCCAAAACCAGAAAAGTTCAACCTTCTTGGAAGCACTGCAAAGCTGCCCAAGTCCTGTACTGAAGGATCACCTGAAAATTTCTAACAGATAGAAATCTGTCTTGGTTGCTCAATTACATTTCTATAAATTAAATTAACTTGTAAGTGTCAAATTTCCCCTTTTCTTTTTACCAGACGGTTCTGTTATTGTAGGTTGAATATAATGCTGTCAAGCAAATGTATTTTTTTTCCCACCTGTAAAAACAGAGGGGATACTGATACATGATAACATAATACATACTGATACATGATACACAAATAAATCCCTGTAGGAACAGGGCATCACACGGGTTGGAAATCTGTGGCAAGGGCAAGGGGTGAAATTTCATAGAAAAATTTAAACAGTTCTGTCAGAGGGACATCATGTGGTCTAAAAGAACAACAATAATAGCAACAACTAAAAAAAAGACCACCTTTTTCGTTTGATTTACATCTTATTGATACATAAGGTTACTAAAACTAGGAAGTAAATAGTTTTGGCACATTTTATTTGACAGTTCTTTCAATTATAAAGTAAATGAATTTTCCTTGTGTTAATCATGGTTTTTTTTCACATGACAACTGAGGGGAATAACCTGTTTGTAAAGACAGGAAGTTAGCATGTAAAACCACAAATACCAAAGGAATAATATTTTTGCCTTTCAAATAATTTCCTTGACGTGTGAGGTTTTTCAGGGGAGACGTGTCCAGTCACCGAACAAAAAAGAAAAGTGGTTTACAGACTAGTGACATGATCTTTTAATGCCTTATTCTTGCCAGCAATCCTATCAACCTCACTGGGACTATTGTTATCATTAAATCCATTTGCGGGAGTAGGAGTTTGCAGTTTTAGGACTTAAAACTACAGACTAGCATAGCTGCCAGATGTCAACGGAGGAACTGTTGTGTTTGACAGATGTAATATTGAAGGATCATAGGATAATCAGGTTGGAAGCAACCTCGGAGTTCTCTAGTCCAACCTCCTGCTCAAGCAGGGTCACCTACGGGGAGAGACCATGTTGCAAAGGGCTTGATCCAGCTGGGTCTTGAGAAACTCCAAGGACTGAGGAGGCACAGCCTCTCTGGGCAACCTGCTCCACTCCTTGACTGTCTACCCAGTGCAGTGTCTTCTCCTCATATCCAGCCTTCATCTCCCTTGTTTCAACTTAAATCCATTGCCCTCTGTCCTCCCAACATACATCACTGTGATGAGCCTGGCTCCATCTTACCAACAGCCTCCCTGTAGCTATTGGGCGCTCCTGTCAAGTTTCCCCTGAATCCACCTCTCCTCCAAGCCATGCAAGCATCATTCTCTCAGCCCTTCCTCACAGGTACACATGAGACCTCAACATACTGCCCGTAATGCCTGCATCTCTCAACGTTTTGTAATTCTTCTCATTCAAAGATGAATGCAAATGTTGATCTAGTGTTCCTCTGTAACTCACTGGTTTTTCCATATTTAGAATTAAATATTACAGGGTTGTGTCTATTTCTTGGCCTGATATTGGACAAGCTATGAACTTCAAGTACCCCATTCCTGAAACTGTAGTAGCAATTATCTATCTCAAAGAGAGTGAAATTATAGAAATTTTCACTCATTTACACTAATATGGCACTCCTGAGATCCTGGGATTCAATGTGGTACTTAATTACTGTAGAGTATTTTGTTCTGCATATTAAATACTTATTAATTATTGTTTTGAATACTACTACTTCTCAATATCTTCCAGGTGGTCAGAAAACATCTTGTTATTCAGTTGACACAAGCTGAATATATTAGATTTAAGCTCAATATGTTTCATTTTTTATTATTTAAATTACAATTTTCATGTCTTCAAGGACTGCTTGACACCCACAGAGGCTATTACAGGGGAAGCAAGAAAGTATAATTCTACACCAGAGAAACTAAACAATCTCAATCTTCACACCAATAATTACATACAACAACCAAGCTCATACGCATACTTTAGGAAATGGCAATCACAATGAAATTCAGATTGCTTTCAACTAAGTTTCTGATACACCAATCTCGGTTTAAGTGAAAAGTATCAGAGGTTGAATGTGCCTGTAGAAACAAACTGGTAGGAGATGGGATGTGAGTATGGGCCTATGTGCTGGAAGAGATGGGGAGCTCGAGAGCAGGCATTTCTCATGCATTTGGCCAGGTAGAGACTAGACAGTGTGAGAGGAGAAATCCCAGAGCTACTAAGAGAGAGTTTACAGACAGAATCATGAAATCTTAAAATCATTTAGACTGGAAAAAAACTTAAAAGATCATCAAGTCCACCCATTATCATAACAGTGTCATGTCCACCACAAAAACCCTGAGCACCACATCTACAGGCATTTCAAATGTCTCCAGGTATGGTGACTCAACCACTTCTCTGGGCAGCCTGTTCCAATGTTTGACAACCCTTTTGGTGAAGAAATTTTTCCTAATATCCAATCTAAACCTCCCCTGGAGCAATCAGAGGCCATTTCCTCTTGCCCTACTGCTTGCTACTCGAGAGAAGAGACTATAAATAGATACATATAATATACATATAAAAGCTACATTATCTCTCATGGAGCATCCCAGTTCTACAGAATGGCTGCAACTCAGCTGTTTATAATCTCGGCACGAAGAGAGTGAGTGAGAAACCCAGTGTTTATAACCTCTGCCTCAAATGAGTAGGTACAGAAAATTTGAGTTACTAGAGTTACATGCAGAGGAAATGTGAGACTCTGAGTACGTTTATCAAACTGGTCAAACTCTGACTGCTCACTCCTTAAAAAAATAAATTCTAAACAATTTTATTTTCCCATTCTTTCACTAATTCCAAACAAAAACTCAGTTAACAAGTTGCCCACCTCTTGCATTCAGAAATATGTTTCACTGCTAAGCCTGCTAAATGCTGAAATCTAATTAACTATTTGTTACTTTCAAGTATCTGAGCAATGACCACTAAATGCTCTTCTGCAACATGACTACCAGACATTCATGTCAGTGTTTTGCAAAATCTATTAATAAGGGAGATAGTTTAAGACTAAGTGCCATGTTTCACTTTCTATCTAGTGTTTTGTCGGCTATTTGTTGTTATCAAAGCAATGTGAAACATCCAGTATACTTGAAATGCACCATCACAGAATGTCAGGGGTTGGAAGGGACCTCTGGAGATCATCTAGTCCAGCCCCCCTGCCAGAGCAAGATCACTCGGAGTAGGTCACACAGGAACGTGTCCAGGCAGGTTTTGAAAGTCTCCAGAGAAGGAGACTCCACAACCTCCCTGGGCAGCCTGTGCCAGTGCTCCATCACCCTCACAATACTCTCCAGTTGTCTGTGGAAAGTATGACTTTCTACAGAGAAGTAAACAAAGCCCAAAATCTCTTGTTCTGAAGAAACCTAAGTGCTGCCATTCATCTGTCTCCTGGCTTCATCCTGGGAAATATATGGGAAAAATAACACCAGGTAAATGACAAAAGAATTGAGGTATATCGCTTTTCATCTTCACTGATCTCTCTATATCCTGCCGTCACTTCTTGTGATCTAGGTGTATATAAAAGTAATTCACATTTTCCCAGATTTTCTGCTAAAATTCACATTCATGTAAGACCAGACTGGGACATCCTTATTCACCATTAATGTTTTCACAGTACATAGTCCCAGAGCACGAAGTGTGATACAGCGCAGTACAAACTTCTCAGGAAAGGGCTAACAGTCTGGCGCCAAGCACGTCACAGTCATAGAGCTGAGGCAAAATGTTTACATGATAATTTTGATGTTTCAAATCAAAAGTGATGACTTGTAATTCCAAACCCCCAGCAAGCGAGTGATCACGGTTTATTTCATTTATGATGACTAGAAAAATTCTGGTTTGGATTGCTGCTGATGTGTCAGATAAATACTCCTTAAATTTAAAGGAACAAGTGACTACAGTACCTTCAGTTAGTTGCTGTGTTCGCCAATGCACTTCCAGACAAGTTTTTATATTTTATTTGCAGAGTTTTTTTTTTTGTTTACAATTGACCCATACTCCCTCTTCCATCTGGATAGTGGAGACTTGCCATGTGCTGGGCAGTAACTTAGAGCCTGTGCCCTACACCAAAACGCCTCTCTTGGGGCAGGGGCATTGCCAGCTGCTCTTCTCGCTGTGCACTCCAGGCAGACAGCTGCAGTCTGGAAACTCGGCAGCCACAGCACCGTGACACTCACTCTGACCATGCAGGGCAGAATATATTCATTTTCAGCACAAGGCACATGTCCAGCAGGCTGGATTTCGCCTACGCCTCTCACTTTGGTACCCAGAGAAAAAGGGTAGGTGCCAGTGTGTACTCAAGAGAGCTAATGTGCTCCAGAAGAAAGTTGTCTGATGATGAAAAAAGGCAGGTATCGCTCCCTGGTGCTGACAGAACAAATAAAGCCTTGGTAGTGTAAGTGCTTTTAGAGCTGGGACACATACCAAGGAGAGACACAGATGAGGTTATGGCTTCACAACACAGGGAGCCTGGCAGTTCAACACCATCACCTCCAGAGCCAGTTTTAGAGATCAACTTCAAGTGCTGTGAATTCAAAATCAAGGATTCTTCCTCCTGCAGCATGCAGGAAGATATTTGTTCTCAGCTCTACAGCAGGAGCAACAAGGAATTTGTTTCAACAGTTTGTTGGTTTCATTATCGGCACTAAAATGTCACTAAGCTTCGCTGCTCTCTTTGGTGGCTTAAACTCCACCCTCTGCTGATAAACACCACAAGATCTCTGCATTAATCAACCCTCCCGTGTGGGTGCTATCCTCTTTTCAGGAGTTATCAAATGGTATTGACTCCTCATGGATTTCTGGCCATTCTGAGAATTTAATTTAGGCTGAGAGGTATTTCCCTCCCCAACTCTAATTGAATGGGCTGGGCAGTACAATCTGGCTCTGTCTCAGCTGTGTCTCAGTTATGGAACTACATTATCTTACTGCCTGTTTCACAGCAGACTAATGAATTTTTCTTCCTTTAGAAACATTTAAGAAGTCAAGATGAAAAAGGCTACACAAGTGTGCGTGAGTTCATATATGCATGTGTGGGAGGAACCTACTGCAAAAATTTGTGGGAAGAGAACTGTGTGTAAAATGTACTCACATGTGATTTCATTTGCAATGGATCTCACTGGCACTAGCTACAAAATAAAAAAAGGCTATGATAAAAACAAAAAATGTGGAAATAGACTTTGCAGTGTGGTTTTAAGAGGTAGCCCTTCTCAGGTTAATACATGTAGTAGGCAGTTTACAACATTTATAAATCCTGTAGATGTCGCCTTGAGGTACAAGAGAAATCTGAAATATGGGGATTAGAAGATATATAGAGAGAGGTCTTCCAGAAGTTCCTCTTCTAGTCTCCCCTCCCCCTTCCCTGCTCTGTGGTCCTCCTAAACCCTCCTATAAACCAAATATAATTTAGAGAGCACACTTAGGACAAGCCTAATTCCATCTATTTAAAAACTAGAGTAATGCAGTAAACTGTGGAGCCCTGTTTCCCAGGCTTCTCTTTTTGGAGAAGAGTTGTCTTCCCCCGTGTTTAAAAAGAACTGAGGTAATTTTGGGAACTGCTGCAATCTAAGTAGTGCTGGCTACAAATATTTATACTAAAGCCTTTTAAAAGAGTGAAAAAAGATAGCTGAATTTTAAATAAGCCGTGCAGAACTACAGAAGGATTATGATAGCAGGATACTATTTGAAGAATTCTTAGGAGCTTCCTCCTGCATTTTTTGACTTACAGTAAAAGATAGTGGAGCTGAAAAGGAAACAGAGTGGGATTTTCTACCCAGCTGTTTATGATAGCCCAGTTTTCTTCTTGGAGAGAAGTACTTGGAATCCATAGCAGCCGCTTTTTAATAAGTCAAAGCTATTTGTGAAAAGCTCCATGATCAATGGATACCAAACACACTAAAAATGGAAGGGCAATAAATCTCTATAGTGCAGTAACTTTTGATCATTAAAATTTGTTATTTTGGGCATGCAATACTCAGTGAGCAATACTGTCAACTGAAACAGATACTATTTCAAAAGAAATCTGGACTTCTTTTTATGAGGACACCACACCCCCCACATAGAGACAATCCAAGCCTGCATATGAGACACTAATACCCAAACTTAATTTTTAACATTATTAACAGAAAGGTAACCATGATATATTAACAGATTTTAATTATAGGTAGCAAAAACCTCCGAAATACAAGAATTCTATACAAGATGAAAAAAATCAGGTAATGGGAAGTTTTACTGTGATAGAGGTAGGAAAGGGAACAAACTGCTTAAGGAAATAAGCACAACATGCAAAAATAAATAAAATAAATCAGGGACACTCAGTCTGACTTCCATAGGGTGAAAACAGTGGTTCACCTCTGCCCAAAACCAATAACGCTATCAAGAATTGCTGGTAGTTTGAAAGAAAAGTGTTGCTGCAGCTATGATGGGATGTTAGCAAACATGTTTTGAGGTTTAAGTCTTCAGTTAAATTAGTTATACTCTTCAATGAAAAAAATCTGACAAGATCCGAGCACCTAAGGACTCTGAAGGAAGAGGTACAGAAAAGGCCATTGGACATTGCTGGTGGAAGATTGGACCACAGCAGAACCCTCGGGTGATTTCTCCTCTGTACTGAGACCCAAGCATCAATGTGCTACCTTAACTGTGTCAAAAGAGAGAGTGGCTGTTTAATTTCAGGAGATCCAAGTCCTAAGTGGGCTCCCATTATACCACTGAAAGATGCAGAGAACAGAATTCCTTTCAACGCTGCGTTTAAAGGGTACAGAACATTCATGAGAAGAAGACAAACAACCTGATGTCCATCCAGAAATCTCTGTATTTTTGTTTCTCAGTTCTCTCATCCTATTCCATATTTAAATCAGGAAAAAAAAAAAAGATAAAAAAAGGAGCAAGCACCCCAACTTCAGGAATTAATGTGTGATCACAGGGACAAGAGGAGCCTGCAGATACCTCCTGCAGAAGATAACATGAGCATACTTCATATTTAGCAGTTTAACCTGAAGAAGTCATTTCTTTCTTCCACTGGAAGATTCTGACATTGAGCCTACTAGGTGATCTAGTTTGTGTATAAAGACTGCCAAGATACATTATTACCAATACTCAAGCGTTATTCAGCACCAAACAATAAAATCTTTTAATGTTCAAACAAAACGTAAGTCATAGTAACAAACGGTACTCAGAACAGCTTATCAAAATAAGGTTTGAATGCACTGTTATTATAAGTCAGTATATTTTTTGCCAAGAACCAATTCGGAGATGACTGATTTTAATGATGCATATAAATTAACAAAAATAAGGGAGTGTACAATAACCACTGCACAGTCCTTAGGAAAATTACTTAATAGGCTATAAACCAGGTAAAAAAATAAAAGTTTAGTTCAATTTAAGAAACTCATTATTTTGGAATGAACATATAGCACAAGTACTGTTCAACGAACAACGAATGAAAATTATTACTCCTTTCACTCTATTTATTTTTATTCATAAAACTGAAAATCTGAAAACTCAGTAACTTGTACTACTTTGTCTATTCCAAAGACACAATTATTGAAATGTTATCTTCAGAACAAGAGTCACAAAACATAGGCTGCAACAATGAAGTCTGATACAAAAATAATTTACTTTCCCTAGCTATGGGATTTTGGAAATTGCAGGCATTAGAAAATGGTCTTCAGATTTTCTGTGCTACTTTTTAATTGAGTGCTGGAGTACGCTACACAAATCTATTTCCTTCAGTTCTCTGCAGCTAGTAATTAAAATGTAGAATTTTAAGGAACTTTACAGTAAATAAAACCCTTTCAGGAGGAGAAAGCCTCTAGCTTCAATTTACTTTTGTAGCAATGTTTCTCCAAATTATTTAGACTCCTTCTGTTCTACTTGCTCAGAAACATCTGTCTCAAGTCCCTGTTTCAAAGCACTAAATTGCAGGAAGGAATCTCAAAAGTTTTTATTTCCCTGTAAGCAGTTGTTGTCACTGTTGTGAGACTCTATGTAAAATATAAAGCTCCATTTAAAAACTTAAAAACCATAGGAGCAGTTATTTATTAAAATATGTTACATGGATTTGAAGCAACTATAAATCACTTTTAAAAGAAAATGCTGAAATATTTACTGATTCCTCTTTTTACCTGTATGTTAGAAACACTTCAGGAATCTTAGTGTCCATCACTTGAATCAGTAGAACAAGCACCTTCAGGGTACTAATCTCTTCTTTAGATAGGTTCCTCAGTTCCTTCTGATTAACTTCTAAGATTTATATTCTTTCACCAGAAATAGGTGGCAGTCAAACTCCTCAGATCCTTGATAGAAATCTAAAGTGCTGACACAGTTTACAGCAGTCATTAAGGGGGAAATGGCTGTCTTTTTAAGCTACACAAATCACAAGAGATAATTTCCCTCATTTATCCTGCCAAAAGTTTATTAATTAAAAAAATTCTAAAGTTCACAGGACAAGTATGATTCTTCCTTCCTCCTTCATGGAGACTGAAGGCAGAATATGGCCTACCATGAGTTTTTTTCAAAAGGAGAAATACTGACTGGAACATAGGAGGTTCCACAAAAACATTAGAAAAAACTTTTTCACTGTGAGGGTGCCAGAGCACTGGTACAGGCTGCCCAGGGAGGTTGTGGAGTCTCCTTCTCTGGAGACATTCCAAACCCGCCTGGACACGTTCCTGTGTGACCTACTGTAGGGGATCCTGCTCTGGCAGGGGGGCTGGGCTAGATGATCTGCAGAGGTCCCTTCTAACCCAACCTTCTATGATTCTGTGACTTAAAGAGAGACCATGTAGGCAAGTTCAGATGTAAGTCCAAATCCTAGTTTTAAATTTCAAGTGGTTAAATTGACCCATGATACTGTGAGGCATTCATTGCAACACATCATAACCACCATAGAGCTCAACAGCATTTTTGTAATCTCATAAATATCTGAATTTTGTCTTTCTTGTTTTAATGTAGGTAGCTTAGATGCCTATAAAGCAATTAATATTTACAGACAACTTATAACGTGTACCAGTGTCTGATACAGTGAAAATATTTATACGGTATCTGACAGATTGGAAGCAAATCCTATCCCTTTTCATTCTGGGTGGTATTCTCAGCCATACTCAGAAGCCTTATCAAATAGATGTCTTTCATGGCATGCCTTGAAGCTGCTTTGCACAAAGAGGGGGTAGAAGGATGAGGAAATTCCAGATCTGAGGCATGTGCCACCTTTCCAGATGAAAATTCTTTGTCAGTTGACTAGTACAGCAAAATCACAGCCAGAAGTGACTTATCAAAAGTTATGCTCACTATCTACCTTGCAGACAAGCTCTGTTAACTCTAAGATTACTGACATCATAAGCTAAAAACCTTTGATTTCAAAAATCATCACTGTAAAGTATTAATTGGCCAGTGCAATTTCCTTAGGAATTCTTCTTTTTTCCTGCCAAACTGATAACACTGAATGTGTTTAGTGCCTCTGAATGGCAAAATTTACATTTTGCAGTTCAGTCACGGCTGCTGCACGTTCAGGTACATATTAGGCAGGGTGCTGTTGCAAGTATTGCAAGCTTCTCCATGGCCACTGCTCGAGGAAAAAGAGCTAAGAAGAACTCAAAGTCTGAGGATTGTTGTTCAACAAGAAACTGCTGGCGACTGACCGACAGTTACCACCAACAGCTGCAGTGTTGGTATTACTCTTGTGAAGTTCTTGAGCTGCTGACCTGCTTGACCCGTTTGTCTTTTAACTCCTGCTGAGTAGCAACTACACTGTCATTGCTATGATGGTTCTTAGCCAACTGCATCATAGGGCTTCCACTGGAGCCATAATTTGTGCCTATATCAGACAGTAAAGCTCATTTCAGCATAAATTATAAACTTATTATAAAGTTAGGTATTAAAAAAGCCTAATTAGGTAATGCAAATGGGAGCAAAGCAAATGGAAGGAGAAAATACCTAAACCCTGTAGCTGTCAGATTTACTTAAAAACATTTTTATGATTAGATGTAAAATTTGCATGTTCTTGAAGAAGCCCTACCTCTATTTGCACAATGATAAAATTAATTCTTTTTTAGAACTGAAGTTCCAAGTCATGCATTTTTGGTAATTCATGTGTCTTATTAATGCGGGCTTCAGTTGTGTATATATAGTGATGAGATATATAAAGCTACATGTTTCATCAATCCGGCTTCAAGGCATAAAGCTAAGCAAACCACAGAACAGAAATCTCTGTGAAAACACGAAAGGCATCTTGCATATATATTAAATGCATACACAATAAATATCTCCTACTTGCTTAGTGTTATAATGAGAGAGAAATCCACTGGTTCCCAGAGATGCACTTTTGGCTCTGGTTTCCGTTTTTTGGAGCACATCAGATACTTGTTAAAACACAATGTATTGTACTCTGGTCTGCTTCCTGGCAGTTTGTATTGATTGAGGTATTTACTTAATAATTAATCATCTCCTGAATAAAATGCTTCCACATGTATTTAGTAACATCTCTGGATGCCTTACATATGCACTACACATTGCTGCAAAAATGAAAACAGTGGACTGAGACATTCTAATTTTAGGAAAATGCAAACAACAGCAGGATTACATTTTCCTAACTATTTAATATTCCAAGGAGAAAATAAGATAACTTGACAATTTCAAGGATGGAAATGCTTTTAAGATGCAGCAGTAAAAGACTAAGTGAAGGGTTCAAACTTCTCTGTCAATACAGAACTCCAAATCTGGTTTAAGAGTATGACTGAAACAGCATCTGTACTTCATGTAGGAAACACAATTCCCAAAGTTAGGAATCTGTATTAAGGAAAATACTGATTCCAATGATCAGAACTTGTGATGCTGGTGCCATGAGCCAGAAGAACAGTAACACAGAACTGATACTCCCTCTCCTCTTGTGTATTTTCTACACTTAGCATCCTACTCTATGGAGCTGAACTATCCGAGCTGGCAGTTCCTAGCCCGTGGATGCAGCCCGGGCCCATTTGCCCAGCTCCGAGGCAGGGCTCAGTTTCCCTGAGCCCGGGAGCCCTGCGGGGCACACACGATGCACTCCAGCGTCTGATCAAGGAGGGTCAGAGCAGACCTGGAGGCACTAACACTGCCTGGTTCAGGGCAGCTCTCTGCCGAGACGCAGGCTTAGCTACCGCTGCCTTTCATCAACACATCCCTGACACCCGAGTATCTCAATGAGCCCCGGTATTGCATGCTCCACCTTCTACTTCCCTAGATAACCCTGTGTGAGTGCAGAACACGCACGGGCCAATCCCAACACTTGAGGCGTGAGAAATGACGAGCAAAGGAGAGGATATGTCCTCTTCACCCCAAGGCCCGAGCAGTGTCCCGAGGAGCACTGCTTGCAGCTCTTCTGCCGCGGTTCATTCAGAGCAGCAGCTCCACCGTGCAGACCCTTGACAGGCCATGACTGCCCCTTTCCTAACACAGACACGCACCTTCTGGGGTTATCATTAACAACTCCCACCTTTTTCCTTTGGCATGAAAACAGCACAGCCTGTGGCTGAGATACTGAGGGGGAAGCAACACAAAACAAAGCCCCAGAGAAAACCTCAAAAGCCAGACAAGCCCCAAATCACGCAAAAACCTTTTTGTCCTTTGCTCTATTTAACTGAGGCCGTGATTTGCAACATAGCCCTCTGTTTACAAATATGTAACTAAAATAACTCTATTTGGCATAGTGGAAGACACATCTATTCAACCCTGCAGCCAACAGATCATGTGGAGAAAAGATTTGTCATTTCCATTCTTTAAATCACTTGGAAAAAATACTAAATATTAAAAAACTAGCAATTCTCCTGAAAGAACTGTGCATCCACAAACAGTGAGATCAATATCATTTTAGCACTAAAGCAACAAAATCAAATCTACCTCTATAGATGCAGCTTAGCAAAAAAAGCTGACTTTTTAGAAAAAAAAAGTGTTTTAAACAAGGGAAAAAGAGAGGAGAGAAGAAGAGGGAAGAGAAGAAGGAAAAAGTATGAGCGGAATATGCATATTTTCTAGAGATGTCTTTTTTTTTTTTCTTCCCATATAACTAGGCCTACCAGATACTCTAATATATGGATTTTGATCATAATTTACTACATTACCAGCTACAAATTGGCCTTACATAGTGCAGTTTCTCACATCAATCCCTTCTATGAAAGCATTAGCAGAGACAAATGGCTCAGAAGGTAATCCATTCACACTGGGAAACAAATTATCCCATTACAACATCCACAGAGCAAACCTGTTCCAGGGTAAATAGCTACTGTGCAATACAAGTACTAAGAAAATGAAAAGAATCTTGCTGAATCAAGACTTACATTATCATTATGCTCCTTAAAAGTACCAGAAATGTAACTGCTTAACCATTCACAAAGCAGATTTTCTTAATACTAGTATTCTACAAGTTGATATGTGATCTTCGGAACTCAGAGCCATTTAAAATATATTTCAGTCTTTCTCTTTTGAGTCAACTGTGCTTACTGCTCATGCATTCATCTTTTATTCTAGAACACCGAGCACAAGGACTGGTTATTTTGAAAAAATAAGGTATCAGTTTTGATGTATAAACTTGATGGTGACTAACAAAACAGACTGCTTCAAAATTCTTGGTTTTATGAGGGTTTCAACAAAAGAATTCCTATTTTCCTAACAGCTACACGTTAGGGACACCAAATGTTTCTGGTGGAAAAAGGAGAACAGGCTAAGGACAAGACCTTTCCTGTTACAGTAAATGTGTCAAAATAGAGTCCTGTCACCAAATAAAATACTTTTAAGCCTATACTTCCCCAGAACTCCATAATGACTAATTCTTACTGAACAGAGAAAAGGACAGAAGGACCATCAGTGTTTAGAAAAAAGCATTAGGATGACATCATTGCCTGTCTCCTAGCCAGGAAAGGAAGAGAGGGATTATCTGAACAGTGAACATCTGGATTGTGTATATAAAGGCAATGAACGATTTTTATACATATTAGTTCACTGAGTTCCACTGAATTTTTATCTTACAAAGAAACAGTAGTGCCACAATATGCTTTTATAATGAAAAAGAAACAGGAATTCCAGTGGTCTGCGGTGGTGTATTAAAAGATACACAAACAGATTTATCATTCATTACTTCTTTACGACACTTAATTGAAAAAAATTGACAGATACTTGAACTTCTAACTCTTTCTTTCTGAGTTAAAACAATGTAGTTTGGTAACACTGTTTTTTTTCTTTATGTTAGGATTTCACATATAAAGACTGTAAGTGATACGATTCTGATCATGCTGAAGATCAAAACCTATTCAGTCCCTCAACCCAGCACCATAAAGACTGCGTATAAAAAATCTTACAAGTGAAATGTTTCAATTTCTTAAGAATATAAGTCAAAACCCATTTATACTTTCACAGTGTTTTTTTACAACACAGCACAGAGCACCAGCATGTCGCAATGCTAATAGTTGTGTATAAACTCAATTAGTCTGCGTATAGCAACTCTATAAAATTGCCATGTAAAAAAAATCAACTTTATTCAGGACTGGAGTACCACGCAAAGAAACATTCTTACCTTGAACTGTCAGAGTTGCTGATGCTTCAGCTTTTCCAACCATATTTTCTGCAACACAAGTATATGAGCCCATGTCTCCTGCCATAACCTTCCGGATTTTCAAGGTATGATCATCACGGATTTCGTACCTTTAATTATACATAGTAATAAACAATGAATAGGAAGAATTGAACTTTGTACAATTTCTGTAAAGCATAAAAACATTGTGAGTTTCTCTCAAATAATTTTATTCCTGTATTGCTCTTAGAAATAAAAAATGTATAAATCCTTATAAATTGGTAACGTAAAAATAAAGTTTTAAAAGCAAAATATATCTAAATATTTGAAAACCTTATTCTGATTTTGTTTGTAATGTGAGTCAGTTTTACTGATGTCAGTAGAATTTCACTGGCGTAATACAATCATGAAGCTCTAACACAGAACATTTTAATTGTTAGAACTCTTTTAATAAGTACATATAAAAAGTTATTATTCTCTCTATAATTTTTGCATTTGAATGAAGGATTTTTTTAATATGGTTGAGAAGAAAATATTGTTTTCAAGAAGATCAGAGTTGCTTGAAAGTCAAGATAAATCACAATTAATTCATTTTTTTTTCAGAAAAATGTGGCCTTTTACCATTTCCTGTCCTTTCACCACCTTTTTCTCTTCATTGTATAATGCAGTCAATGTGCTTTCTCTTTATGAGAAGTAGACTTTTTCTCTTAAAAATGCTACAGTTCTTATTAAAACTATAAACTACATTAACAGGAAACTGGATTTGGATGGATGGAGCCGACTTGCTACAGGGTTTCTTATCTCAATTCCCATCCCTAAAAGGTTTCTAACTGATAACTGGGAATTCAAAGTAAATAGTAAATCATTTATCCATTGATCACAGAAAGTATTCCTTAATAAAAAAAGAAAAAAAAAGACAATTGAAAACTTAGGAACAAAACCATGTACAATCAAGGCAGCTCTCTACATTATCAGACTACATTTTCTATCAACTAGAATTTCAATACATACTTCCGGATGTTGTAATCTAATCTACTATTTGTTATACATTCTCCAAAACTTTCAGTAACTACAAAAGACTCTTCAGGTGAAGAAATAATGTGTATCAGATATTACTGGCTGAACTAAGTTATTTTTTGTGGTATTTTTTAATGTTTTTTCACAACAAAAGCTTGAAAACAAGCTGTTCTTAAGTTATAGTATAAACTGTAACTTCAAAGAGCACTCAATGGTATTTAGAAATGACTCTTTAGATCAAGTCAGATCTTCTCCATTTGAGAAAAAGAAATGCCATCTTGTCACATGTTGAATGGCTACATCATAAACCAAGCCATATATCATAAAAAACGTAACTCCATGTACTGCACCTTGCTTTTGGCAATTCCCCATCATCTTTCCTCCATCTCACTGTAGGGACTGGATCACCTCTTGCCTCACACTTAAACTCCGCACTGTCATCCACAGTTACAGCCAAATTACTTGGTCTCTTCACGAAAGATGGTCTCTCTAAATGGAAAGGGAAGGAAAAACGGGATTAGTCCAGCAGTTCTGTGCCCGAATTGCGGTTTTCCCTGAGCTGTGGCTGGTGGAGCAAGGGAAGGAGGGTGACGAATCTGACGGAGGTGCCTCCGCAGCCATTGCTCTTGCTCCCAGCCCCAGGTGGAAGACCTGCGGCCCCACAGGTGGGCAGCACGGCCAGCTTCAGCACAGCAGGCAGAAACTCTCAACAGCGGCTCAGGATCCAAGCACAGGCTTCCCTACTTCTTATGTATCATGAGAGCTAATACAGCTAAAGGAAAACACAACCCACACGGAGAATCTAAATGCACATTGATCCTCAGATAGACGGAGGCCTGATGCAAAGACCCAGGCAAATGGCTGCTCATCTGTTGCACTGCTTCAAAATGACAGAAGGCACAAAAGACTGTGCAATTCTGGCAACCCAGCTATTAGCTACAAAATTCAGGAAAGGGTTCAACACACTTTTCTACCTGGAGCAGAGTTCATAGCTCTATGCTGGGCTATTCATAGTTTCACAGCTCCACACCAGGCTGAAGTGCCGTGAGGTATGCACGTGCACAAGAAAAGTGTTTTTAACAATTTCTGGGATACTCCAGGAAGGGTTACCCATCTACAAAGGTAGTACTAGATGACAACAGAATGTCCGTAAAAGAACAGAGAGGGTTTAACAGCAGAGTGCTTGGCAGGTACCTTTGCCTAAGGCTGATGACCTTTTTGCCTATAAACCTGTGAAAGCTCTGAGGGAGCTGAGAAGGCAGTTGCATGTTCTGACTCGCACATATTAGAGATACCAATATATCATCTCCCTGGAACTGGAAGAGGCTGAAGCTATTGGCACAACCAGGAAGCGTGAACACTCAAAAACACATCACAAATTTATCACGAGAGTGCAAAAGCACTGGACAGAAGGATAAACAGACAATCCCATAGTCTTAAGTATCTCACATTTGTGTTTGACAATGGTGGTTCTGGACATTACTTTGACTTTGCAGATAAAGACACAGGGATACAGTACTATAAAATCTTAGTGAACGGTTCAAAAATTACTGAAGTGGAAATGTGGACTGAACAAAACCCTGTAGAAGAACTTCCTTTGTTCTTGAGGACATCCAGATCAACTGGACACTTGTGTTGTAGAAAACTTACCTTTGCTTCCAATGCTAGGCAAATGACATTAGATGAAGAAGCAAGCTGATCTTAAATCTGTCAGTTCTAGCCTGGGTTTATATACAAGAAGTCAGAAATAAAACAGAGATCTACAGACAAGAATCTAGCTTGAATAAAAAAAATAAAAATCTAGACATCCTCGCCCTAGTACCTTTCTGATGGATGCAGTAAAACCACAATCTCAGTGCAAGAAAAGAAGATTCTGGATTAAACTTCAGATAAGGACAGATTGGTGAAGAACATTCAACTTAATTATGCACAAGAAAAAAGGACTGATCTGGTAAGTCCAGGACTGCTGCATGACAGCAAAACCCACAAGGGGCTCACTATTCTCTAAATCAGTTTTCTAAAGGAAGAGTAATAGTCTGAGAGTTTTTGTCTGCATAAACAGATAAGGGAAATCAGCACTGATTTAAGTGTCTATCTTTGTCACAAGATTATTTGGTAAATACAATGAAAGCTTAGCAAGGATCACTTTGAAAATTTCTAATATTACAGTTTCTGGCATGCAATAATCCCTCTGATCTAAAGCAGAAACCTAAAAGCAGAAGTTCAACTTCTAAATAACCAAAAACCCATAAACAGAAGATCAATGCTGAAAGACTTTAATATATGAAGTCAGTATGTTCCTCATGCTTTTTCATGCATATCTAAGGCCTGAATTGAAAGAATGAGGTGTACTAAAGATTTCTAGACGCAGACTGATAAGACATTCAAAGCTTTACTGTCTTGTTTAAAAAGAAAACCTCACTGGTTTTCGTAGGCTGAATATCAGAAATACATTGTAAGGGAAACTGGGATGAAGAAAAAGTCAAGACAGATCTCTCCCTGCAGTGCACCACTCTTAAAAGTGTTTGGCAAGAGTGCTATCTTCCAGCCTGGATTACATAACAGGCCATACCAAGATTCTCCGGTTTGTATTAAACTAGTGATGAGCAATTAACAGCTACAATTAACTAGGAGACCAGTGCCAGGACTTTATTCATCTAACTTGACTTTCAAATCTAGATTTTGCTTTGAAGTTGCTTTCAAAAAGCAAACTGTCTAGAAATTTAAAAAACCCCCACAGCAGTGCAGTACAGTGGATCACAGGAAATCTTCCTTAGCTGTTAAAAAGTTATGCACTATCTTGCTAGGTATTCAATTTCAAATACTTAAAGATGCAATATATTCTCATTTTATTATGGGAAACACTGCTTCAAATAAAATTCTGAATAGGACTTCAAGTTAACCGTATGAAGTAGTGCAGACAGATCAAAGTGCCAAAGACTGACAAGACTGATCTTAAACCTGAATTTTAAGGAAAAAACCCCAAAGTAACAAGTAAGAGCCAGGACTACTGCAGCAACATTGTGATGGAAAACAGTGTGCTATGAACCGTGGCTTGGATATTATCATCCTGTGATGATAAAATATATATTCCTTCTACAGAAACAATTCAGCTATCTCAAGCCTCCCCAACTTTATAGCAAAATGGGACACACTTTGAATGAAAATAACAAAGATGCATCTACAGTGATCATGAGTCGATTCTCTGAAGAAATTCTGAGATTCTGAGATTGCACTTGGAGTTACAGCTTCTTTTCTGCAATAGCAACAAAAATCCAATTTTCGGCCAAGCTCAGTTATCTTAAATGTAAACACATTTTTTGATGCTCAGAGAAACTATCATTAGGATCACTTGAACAAGCAGATCAGTTTTATCTTTACAACACTCAGCACACACAACTACAAATAAGAGGATAATTATTGAGAATAAGTCTTGATTTTCTTCAACAAGAGGGAAAAGTTATGCCTCTACTTCTTAGTGATGTTCATTTTCTTTTGTTAGTATTTTACAATAATGATCCAGTCAGTGGACACCTTAATTAGTTTCAGTTGGAGAACTAAGTAACAAAGTATCTTCTGATTGCAAAAACATTCCAGGGTAGATTGCAAAGCCAAACACATAAACACTGAAATGGAAATAGCTGAGAATGATCCTTAATAGAAGGCTGAACAGGGAAAAAAAAATTGATTAATAGAGTCTGGAAGAGTTCTTACCTAAAACGGTGAGCTCTGCAACTTCACTTTCACGTTCTCCAACCATATTTGTTCCAACACAAACATATTTGCCAGCATCATTCTTTCTTGTGTATGTGATCATAAGCTTTCCTCCTCTGATCTGGGACAAATCAAGGATAATAAAAAATACTTTAACATGAACGAGCAATTTAATAATATTTATTAAATTGAAAAATGTTTTGTTACAGATAATGAAACAAAACAAGCTATCAGCAATTTTTCAAATCATACAAAAAAAGGAAAAAAAAAATTACTAGGAACCTAATTTCCATTTCAATAAAAAGCCCTCCTCTTAGTTTTACATTAGTATTTTAAAATCTCTAAGAATTTGACCCTTATTACTCTTTTCTTCATCCTATGTAATGTAACACTGGCTGTTCAACAGCCTATTTAATGCCTGTTGGCCAGAAGAACTACAATTCCTTCCTATCTACTACTGCAGTTTGATAAAATAAAGTGGAGAGAAAAAATTAGCACTAGACATAAATCCCATTTTCACATCAAGTGCCACAACTATTTTTTTATTGACAGGAAATATACATATGTTAACCCATCATTAGTAAAGCTTCTTATTATTCATGAATTTTGTTCTTGTTTTGGTTGTCATTTCTTAAGGAAGTGAAGGAAATTTTTTATTCTGTAGTTCTTCACCTTTAAGTAAGTAATCTTAAAGGATGATAAGCAGCGGGGCAGAAGCAATTAAATTCTTACTGGGAAACGAGTAACATTCTGCTCCTAATTCCGAGTTCAGCTTCTGTAAGACAATGGTATTCCAATAACCCAAAACTGGAAAACATACTTCCCCTTTGTGATTCCAAATCTTATTATTTTATATAAAAATGTGGATTACATGTATATGAAAACATCTGATCTCCCTTTAAAAGTATTGTCCCATGTGACTGACAAAATGGTTGAACAAGTTTCAGAGTTGACCAAAATGCAGCAAAACTTGTGTAAGCAATTGAATATACACCACGCTTACTTTAATATACACAACCACTATTTAATTACATAATTGCATTTTTAAGTGAACATATGCTTATAAGTTCAATTACATACAAAAACCACTGCAGTTCAAGGCATGGGTGGAGGTACACAATAAATAAAAGCCACATATGAAGCTACATGAAAGGGTTTAATGTGGTCAGTGACAAGGAGGAGAATGTTCTCAATATGAGGTATTTTGCTCAAGTTGCCTGCAGCTAGAAATCTATCCCTGAAAATGTGACATCTTGAGCAGCGCTGGGGTCTTATTATCATTGTAAGATGTCCGCACACAGAGATGACAGTCACTTATTGAGATAAATGAATTGAGATAAATGCATGTGCAACGTAGATAGTGTTGCATACAAATTTCATTCTGCTGCCTTCAGCGCTTGTTGTTTGGGAACAGAAAAGATAATGTCCTTTATCATCCAGAAATCTAGTAATGCTGAAATTTCAATGGGGATTTGAGGCTTGAAGTACGAAAAAATAAAGGTGACCAGCAAATATGCATTTTTCAAGAACCTGTGTGTATTTTTAGAATGTTGACCGCCTGAACTGGTAAGCATGAGAAGAGAATGTAAAATATAACTAGAAGTCTACCTATATTTATTACTGTTTTTTATCTCCCTAAATCACTGAAATATATTTATTTCCAATGAATCTAAAACAATTTTAGAAAGACTTCTGCATGAATTTGAGGCTATTTGTATATTCAGGTACATATAGAAAAAAATATATTTTTCATGCATATCAATGTTGAATGCACTGGATTTAACTAAGAAATGTATTTACATATCACAAGAATTTCCAACTCAGTTGATTACTTCAAACCAAAAGCAGTGATTTTCATACATGTCTTCAGAGCTTAAGACCTACTGACATCCAGTAGAATTTGTGCTCTTCTGTGATTTTAGCACTTAAGAAAATCCCATTCCCTATTACAATATGACACAACTGTGTATTTTCCACAAATTATAACCTCCAGCAAGAACTATCCTAGGAATTTCTTCTAGGAACAACAACAAGACTCTCTTCAAAGCACAGATGGAGAGGAGCATTAAAGCAGAAACATATGAACAAGTGAAAAACAAAAATCATTGAAATCTGCTTTTCTTCCAAATTATTTGAGATTTTCATAAGGAAGGAGAGGCAGAGGAAACATTCCCTCATGGACATTGAGGCAGACTTCCAAAGACGTGACATGCCTCCTGAGGGAAGCTGTGCTTTCAGGATGGAATTCTGAAATGCATTTAATTTATTTTTCCTACGGGTTTTCCTTTGTTGATCTTTCTTGTTTGCTTGTTTGTTTTCCTTAAAACAGAAGATGGGTTTAGAAATTTTGCTCCAATGACGGCTATGCCACACGAAGTTGTGATGAATTACACAGTTACAATAAAATTTACCACAAGCGCATGTGGAATTACATATGTCTGTTAAGTAGAGCATTCACAGAAGGCTAGAATAAAGTGTACTTCCTCTGTTGGGTGTCCATGAGTCTTCCATTGAATTTTAACAATCAGGTACCCAACACCTCAGTAAGATTGATCAAGCACTTCTATTTATTAAAAAGACATTGCAAATCAAATCTGCAGCTATGACAAATCTATGTTCCCTGTGTGCAATGTCTGCCACTTTTTCTCTCAATAGGAAGACCTAGAAATACCTAGGGACTGTTGACCAATGGCTCTAAGTAACAAAGTACATAACGAAATACATGCATGTGAATTTTTGTAGGAACACCTGAAGAATCACTGCTATAGTTCTTTGTCTTACAAAGTTCATCTCCAGGAAGTCCAGTACTCTAAGTTTACATGAAGTATTTAGAGTGGTGAAGAGTCAGATCACCCTTGGTGGCAGTATCTGCAAATTAGAACTATTCATAGTCTGTGGATACTTTACAGCTAATCAAGGCGTTTTGGGTGCTTTGTCTCTTCTCACGTTTGTGCCCCTATCCCAAAATACAACAGCTGGATTTTATAATACCAAATTATGAGACAGATTGAAAAAGTGACAGGCAGTGCAACATTTCATCCCAAACCTCCAGAAGAGTTGTTACTGCATTGAATACAAGGAGAAGTACTTTCCTTGTAGTAATCAAGATATAGCAAACAGTTTTATTACACTACTCTGGTAGACACTGCATACCATGGGAAAAGAATTGCCGCGCTAACTGCCAAAGCTTTAAGATCAGTTTTGAAAGGATGGAAACAAGCATCGTGTTTCATTTATAGAGAAATGATGCCAAGGCACTTCTTGACTTTTCACGCTTCTTCAGGATTTTGTTCTGTTCTGTGCCTACCAGTAAATTTATCAGGGCTACACAAGTAGAGAATGCAAGAATAGAATTAAATACTGATGTGAGAAAAAGATTGTGACCAGTGGTTCACAAATGATCTTCAGTTGCCTGTAACACGTACAGACTGTTGTATGTGTATTAAGAGAATATATGGTAGTCACATGGTGACTTACAAAGGCTTACTGAAAGCTATTTTCAGTGACCTGTCTGCCTGACCATATTTTGCTCCTCGTGAGTAAATTGCTCATTCAAGCAAGTACATTTCATTATTTCTTTAAACAATACTTGGGAGACGTTCATACAGAAAACTCGAAGCACCCACAGAGTTAACTAGGCCCAGAATTGTGAATTACAGCCACCCAGCAGCAAAATATCATATACAAATAATGAATAAACTCAGTCAACCAATAAATCAAATCCATAAAAATTTACCCAAGAGTTCTACAACACACCACCAAGTATTCAGTATAGCTGTACACATATACGTATTCTAAGACTGTATTTCATATACCTATGCATATTGTGCGTGTGTTTGTAAATTTCTGTACATATAAATCTACACCCATTCATCTGTGTTAAGTATTTTTATGTGAGTGACTCATTTGCTTTTCACAGAAATGTGCTGTGAAATATGAGGAAGAATGCAGCCATAAAAGATATGCTTGGGAAGTCCAAATATGAAGTTGACTGGCATTTTTTAACTCTTTAGCTCCTAGTTTCATTTTATTTAATAGATGAAATGTGCTCTCTTGCAAAATAATTCTATAGCAAAGTCAAATCCGATAAGAAAATGAAATTTAGACTGCAGAGTAAAATATTGACCTTTGTTTGTATAGTTTTTGGCTATGTAATATCACAAATTTCACATATCTTAGTCTTCTACACTACAGCATACATAATATCACATTTTATTTAAATTGAATGTGACAGGCATGTGATATTAACCTGTCAGATATGGTCTTTGCTTTAAAAGTGTAACATCTAATTATAAATGACAATAGAACAGTTAAAGAACAAGGCATATATAGGCAATTGCAATTAATAGTGTCACTGACTGTAGATACAAGTAATACGGAACTTTCGTTTCTTAGTTAGGGAACACAGACTTGACTTTGCTCATTTCCCTCTGTGCAGTCTAGCATCCCAAAAGACATTAGCATATCCATATTATGCCTTTTCATTGCAGGACAGACTGTAAGGCATACACTGCCAGCAACAGAAGGCAACTTTGCAGTTTCAACGAAGTTGAGTAAAA
This sequence comes from Apaloderma vittatum, assembly GCF_000703405.1. NCBI lineage: Eukaryota > Metazoa > Chordata > Aves > Trogoniformes > Trogonidae > Apaloderma > Apaloderma vittatum. The sequence goes on from NW_009733479.1 coordinate 29,073, forward strand.
AAAAGTATCAATGAGTACCTATATTAAATTTTCATTTAAGGATGTGCACCTTGTTCCAAGCCTTGTGAAACCTATGTATTCTTCTCTACCTATTATAGCATGCTTAAATATCAGACAGTAGACATCAAAACATGTTTGGAACAGGTCTTCAACAATGATTAAAGTTTGGTTTTGTTCAGCTTCAAAGTTCAGATAGAGAAGTCTGTCCTGCTTTCGGTTCCATTCTCTGGGACCCCAGGAAGGTACGTGCTGCCTCCTCCAGATCAAACATACAAAAAAATCTATTTGAAAGAAGTTTAAAACATACTTTCAAGTGGTCTTCCCGTGCTATAAATCTGTCATGACAAAATGCGAGTGAATTGTTCCCCCCTACCTTACAGACCAACAAAACAGTCTTGCAATGACGAAGGCCTGAAGGTAGAGTCTATAAAGGATGGAGCAAAATGCATAGGAAGATAGCTTTACTTTAAAAGAAAAGAGCATTTAGGGTAGATAAAATGACAATAGGTTCACGCTGCTGCTTCTGGCACCCCTGCCAATCCAGCCAGGACACATCAGAGTCAGAATCAGATTCAAGTCCGCTCATGAGACTGCTCCCCTCTTTTATGGCCTCATTATTAATGGCTGTATCTACAAGAAGATTGATTATCTACAAAGGCTTAAGTGTTATCTACATCCTGAATTGTCTGGTGACTTCAGAGGCAGCTGAGAGTTATTCAGCCCTTGGCACTATCATAAGACACCAAATATCAGAATTACCATATGTGTTTGATACTCCACCAAACTAACAAGATCGTGGAAACAGCCAAGATATATCGAGAATGTCATACATCAACTTCAGAAAAGAAGTTTTCCTAAGCTTAAAATTGTAATAATCTCAAGCTTACTTTCTACAAACATTTGGCTTTTGTTAATCACAAAGATTTAATTCAAAATAGGCTGTATTGGCTTATATTAATCAGAACTAGTTTCTGAAGAGACAGCTATGTTTATACAAAAATATTTGAACCAGTAAAATACTTTCCTGAAGCGTTTTCACAGTTACAGTACAAAACATGTAATACTTCCTTTCTTCTTACAAACTAAGATTAAAACCCTCTTAAAACAAAAGCAAGTCAGGAATACCTTCAAGGTCATAAATCTGCTCTACCAAGATCTTAAAAAAGAAAAAAGAAAGTAGCAAACATTGCCCACTTGCCTCAGAAACCGTTTTTCACAACACTTCACTGAGTAGAGAGAACAGACACTAATGGGCAACACATAAACACATCCTACAAGTCTGTAAAAAATACGTGGAAGTAGTTGTTCTTTCTGCAACATCCAAAGAAAGCCCAACTGAGCTCAGGATGGGAATGGTGCGTTTGTAATGACAACTACGATATTTCCATAAAGCTATCGATTTAATCTCATGCATGAATCTCCCCTGGATGTACTAGTGCATATGCACCTTTCACTGCAATCAGTGACTGAAATCCGAAATAAAAGTGAACTTGAACTGAACTCAGTGTCTGATATTGTCAAGGGTTGCCGAGGGTTTCTCTTGCCTTAAGCAAGTCAGATGATTTGAAGTATCTGTTACACAGGAATTTTCTTTTAAGCATTGCAACCACTGTGTTATTTACACACCTCCAAGGATAAAATCCCAGACCAGCTGGGGTTAATTTGCCACATATAATTTCTCAGTTTGTAATTACATTACCTAAAGTATCACAAATGTAATATGGAAAAGTAATCCTAGCAAACCACAAATTTTAAAACGTATAAAAAATTCTTACCTGTTAACCATAAAAAATCCAACATAGCCTAAATGTATAGAGGAACTTAGCAGCCTGTTCCCCACTGAGAGCGCCTACAGCGCCAAAGGCGTGAGGCCACTCAGGGGGGCTGGGTCAAAAAGTCACCGAGAATGAAGCCATGGGTGGCTTTAGAGTGGCTCTCCAGGGACCACATGGACCTGTTTACACGACCAGACCGGTCTCTGCAGTGACCCTGCACCCTGCAGAGAACGCCTAAACCCTCCAGACAGCACCAGAGGGGGGTGGAGGTGGGGAGAGTACCACCACTGTGCCATTTCAGAGGGGTACAGACTCTGCTGCTGATTTCAAAGAGATTTCAGTTCCTAACTCTCATTGTAGGTATTGACCACCGTTGTCTTACTTTTCTAAGCCTGGAGTTAATGCTGGGAGGATGACACGGATTTAAGACAACTTGACATCATGTATTTCATTGATAGGAGATTTCCTACTTTCCTCTAAGGAAAAAAGAGCCACGCAGGGCACGAGTCTCCAACAGCAGTGTCCTAACTTTCAACTTCAAAGCTTAGAAGGGTAGATAAAAATTCACTTGTAATGTGATGAAAGACATTTCTCAAGAGTGCAGACCTGTCACAGACATTGTGCCAAGATACCGGATTTTTCCAGGTCCTAATACAGGGTGTTCTAAAGAGTACTGTTCTGACAGGAATCAAGCTATCAAGAGTGTTGAAGTAGATGTTCAAATGTCTTCTACAACGAGCTCCCACAAGAAACTGAAGGGCCTTTAACATGTAAAACCAAGGTTCTCCTAGACTTGAAAGTACAATTGTGAAACAACAATCCTTACAGTCTGAGAAGAGAGTACAGAAATAATAAAAAAGAAAGAATTACTCAAAATTTTTCTTTTGGCATTGGTCTCTGCAGTGGGTCATTTTCAGTTTGGGCTTCAGCCATTTAGTGACCTTCTGAGACACAGCAGATTTGGCTCAGACTCTCACTTGCCTCGAGGAGAGGGCACATCCCCTCTGAGACTGGCTGTCCATGGGTGGCTCCTCACTGGAGGGGACATGAATTACAGGCTCCTGGATCCTTCCCATGACCATTGCACTTCCTGTACTTGATTTCCTGTGAAAGCTTTTCTCCCTGGAGCTTGCACAGCAGCTTCCCCAGAGGGAATTTCTGTTTTCCTCTGAGGGTAAACCTGAGCCCTTTGTGGCATAGAACACAAATTGGGAACCAAACCAAGCAAATAAAATTTGTCACAGGTGGTAAAAATGCAGTGGATTCTTTCACACGAATTTTGAGACAGGTTTGACTTTGCACTCAAAACATGTTCTTCTGAAACTTTACAATCAATTTTAATTCCAAAGAAGTGTTGGCCCTGACAACTAAACGTTACAAACACACAAATATTTTGCAAAATGTAAGCTTGGAAAAGTATAAAATGTTTTCTAATACAGCTAAAAATCTGGAGTTTCTCTGACTTTTGACCAAGGTGACGTGTCCCTGAAATGGGACCACACTTAAAAAAATGCATAGAAGCCTGGGTTATGTTTCTATTGCATTTATCTCTGCCTGACCCTAAGTTTAGCAGAACTCTTACACTAAAACTATGCTAGACAGAAAGTTGTGAAAACATTAAACATTTCACATCATTCGTGTAATACTGTCAAAAAAAGTAACAGGCGCATTTTTCATGAACAGTTAAACACAGAAGTTCTATATTAATCTGCCACATTTCACTCATCCATCAGCGATCACTACAGCTCTTGTGACTGCAGCACATGCAAATCATAAATCATCGGTTTCCTTGTATTTTTTGTGCTCTGCACACAAGCTTTGTGCTACAGGACTGAGGTAAAAACCTGCAGTCACAGGCAATCAGAAGCGAATCTGACTGTAACGTTCATTTTTATTGAAGGCACACTGAAAAGCCACTAGGCTATACATTGTAGCTCCGGATAAGTCCCTGCTTGGAAGATGCTAAAATTAAAACTTAGAATGAATAAAGAGAAGAATGTATTCACAGAGAGGTAAAGATCAAATTTCCCCAGCCTGTACTCTAGCCTAGCTTCATTATTTTTAATTTTGTGCTCAACTTCAGATCATCCAGACTCAACAGGCAGTATGTGACCTGCAGATCCCGGTCCATTCACAAATGTTCAGCCCTCTGTTGTCACAGGGGACTAGACAATATAAGTTGATCTTTAGCAATGGACAGTAAAGCCAAGAGCTACTCAGAGTTTCCGTTACTCTTAAAATAAGCCGGCACAGATTGCAATCGAGCAGAACAAAGCACACACTGTTCCCATTCTCTACATCCACTGGGATCATTGCTCCCTGATGCTCACACATTTCCCACCGTCACCCTTTAACTACGATACCCTCTGAAGAGTTGATGTCTGTGGGCTACTGCTAGGCTCCTTGCTGTGAGAAATTCGGCTCCAGCGTCAACCTACAGCTTCTGCTCTTCCCGCTCAGCCCTGGCCTCTGGAGCAGCGAACTGCTTCGAGCTTGGTGTGTAAATGGAAATAGTTACAGTGTGAGTAGCCAAGGAGAAGGAAGAGACTGAAGCCCGTGGAACAGTGCCTCTGCCCTTGCCTCGCCTGCTCGCAGTTAGGGGCCACCCGAGCTATTCAGGGGAGCTCTGGAGCCCTGCTGGGATAATTGCTTCCTTTGCAGTAGTTTCTTACTGTTCTTCCCAGATGCCACAGTGGAGTTAAACTGGCACAATTTTTGCTGTTGTCAAAAGGAGGAGGAAAAAAAAGAAGTGGCTGAAGTGGGGAGAAACTGTGGTGGACATTGGAAATATCAGCTGCTCAACTTTTTCCACTTGTACCTACAAATCAAAGTAAACTATGATCTACCTGGCCAAGACTTGTACGGAAATCAGTGTCTCCTGTTTCTGACAGTTTATTGGTGAAATGGGCTTGTAAAATGGAGAGAAATTGAAATTACTCAGCACTTTCATTTTCCCAGTTATTTTCTGGCTGCATGCATGCCAAGTGCTATCCCAAAAATAAATAAGAAGCTTTGGTAAGTAAGAAGCTTTGACGTCTTCTGTGTGAGCAGTGTAAAAACACAAAACGCATAGGAAGTGATCTTTACAGAAAATCCAAAGCGTTACCTGATGAGATTTCGGTTCCTTTGGTACAATTTATCCTTTTTATGATAGTGACAGGAAGTTAAAAACTGCAATTGCATTCCCATAATTAACTTTCATCCCTAAAACCACAGAAACAGCCACACTAAGCTTCCAAAACAGATACGAACCCAAATGTTCAGTCTGAAGTAAACACTTCTAAAGACATTATTGCTTCTTTGCCAGCTACTTAGCATGACTAACAGAAAAGAATATATCCTTTTGTCTTTAAAAGACTCATCTACCTAACATTCTGGCCAAATTTTTCAAAAGTAGATGCCAAAAGTTGCCCCTTGGTAAGTGGTAGTCAATATTTCTGACTACCAGATGGGCAAATTGACATGTCCTGGCAGCTGAGTTTGCAATTCCACTTAAAAAATCCAGTCCTGAATGCAGATCACTAAAAGGTGCTGCTTGTAGTCCACGGCACACAACATGCTGAGTGCCATCCTGACTGAGCAGGGACATTACAGATGGGATAGGTAAGAACTGCCCACGGCCAGAGCCCCACCAAGGTCTGAACTCGCCACTCCCAAGAAACTCTATGACTCCAATCAGCACCCCAAACACATAAAAATCATTACAGGAAAAATATTTAAGACTGGTATTTCTCTGTGTCATTCCTATTACTGCAAATTTTTCCTTTGCTGTTCTCCTTGTCATGCTGATGCATCTAAAGGAAAGGTAAGGAAAATGATGCAAAAAAACACGGTAAAGAATGCTAGAGAAAGCTGATGTATGTGAACAAGCATGGCAGACAGTATTTAAAGGACTGTCTTGATAGCATCTATGCAAACAAAAGACCGTATCAATAAGCTTCCGTAGTCGTCTTGGTTCCTTTTCAAACACAAACATACACTAACAGGATCAACCACTACTTCAATATGTAAACAAATTTCAGTAGGTCACATCAGCACTCCGATTTCTGCACCAAGGTATAACCTTCCAGGAAATTTTGTTAAAAGTAAAGTTCACCCTTGTTTACTTTAGAGGACATGTTTGTTCCAACATAGATCCCCTGGTTTTGCTTACTTATGTCCAGAAAACATAAAGAAATTATATTTGCTACCCTTGCAAATTCATTTTTAGTGAAAGAGGAGTAACATGGCTTTCAGGCTCTGAAAAAGCATTCAGAAATTAAGGGGAAAAGTTCTAAAAACCCTCAAGTAAGACAAGCGTAAAAATAAAACAGTCAGCTGAACCAAGACTTCATCAAGTATTCACTGTACTTTGCATTATACTATTACGGATTATACTTTATGTATTTCACACAGACTTTTTCTAAGACAACCATAGTTTTGGCTTTTTTGAAGAACAAAGAAATCCAAAATCTTCTGAAAATAGAAGTCAGCTGTGATCAGAAAAGTCATAATTTTAGAAAATGTTCAATATGAAGAGAAAAAAAGTCTTTTGATGATTCTCGTCATTGTTCAAATAGTATCATGTGTCACTATACTTTTGACAAAAGTGCCATAAAATCTTAAAAAGTTTTGTTCTTTGTCTTTTCAGTTGATTGCAATGAAATACTACATATTCTCCCCCACCTGAAGTTTGGCAAGAAATGTTTCATAGAATATAATATCAATATTTCTACTGCATTTCAGAAAAAATGTTCCAATACTCTTAAATCCCTGAATATAGAAATTCTGGGAAATTCTATCAGATTCAAACTTTTTTTGAGGATGTGTAAGAACTAAACCATAAATGCTGTACTACAGATTTTATTACTGATACTTTCAAACATCCATGCCAAGACAAATCTGATATGCAGGCCATTCTATGTATGGAATATTAAAATATGATATTTGCTGTATTTATATTTGCCTTTAATAATGTGTTAGGATTTGATCTAGGCTCACTCTGCTTACACAGCCAGCTAATTTCATAGCGGGACTGTCTGGAAATACACCGCAAAGGTATGAGCTTATGATTCTAATGGTAACTTTTCAACAAAAGCTAAGGAGAAATTCACCTTGAAGTGGAGGACTGGGCCTCTGCTGGGCCTGATACAGTTGCAGCCCAAAGCAGCAACTCTGTTCCTGAGATGTAAGAAGCAGCAAAACCCAAAGTAGGAAGAGGGATTTAATGATACGCACACTTCCTTGAGACGCAAGACCTGAAGCTCATTAAGTGGGGATCTGGAAGCAGCTATACATATGGGATTCCATCAGAAAGAAATTTTAAATGCTAAATTAGTCAGCTAGGCACACAGATCACTGGAGTGGTTTGAAGTGTCATGGTGTTTTTTTCTGTATGACCATCTGGTTAAATTAACAATACCTTTCCTTTTCAAAAATCTCTTTTGTGGCACTGTCAACTACTGTTCAAAAGCTGGCAATGGGAAAAATCATTGGATCACACCTAACTGGAGTTAGAGTAGCTGCTACACTGACTAATACAAGTTTCCAGACAAGTCTAAGACTTAAATGTAACCGAAAGAAGTGATTTAAGGCTTGTTACCTAAAAGACTATGTTCAAGAGAGGGCAGAAAAGGATTCCCACTAATATCTCAACTCTCTCAACTTAAGGCAAAGCAGACATAGAACAGCTTCACATACAGTCTGAATGCTGCAGATAGGTACTTCAGATGTAATGCCTGTGGACCTATTTTGAAGACTGCATGTTGCGGAAAGCAAGGAGGAAAGAACACAAAGGTAAAACCTAGTAGACCATGTGCTGTCTGGGATTAAAAGTAATCTCTTCCATTAGCAGAAACAAAAATTGCATTGGCATTCCCTTCTGCACCTGAATAAACAGGTCATCTGTAGATGACCTAACTTTTCAGCATGAGCTAGTGTCAATTCTCCAATGAAAATATGTGTAAGTCATATGAAACAATGTAAGAGAGAAAATAAAATTGTTTTATTTGGGAAAAAAACCCCTCTGATAAGAGTACATTTATAGGGTACAATGTATTAGAGTAGTATTTTAATATGTATTTGGAAAATCCGTGTCAACAGACTTTGCTTATAGAAGAGTTGCCTTGGCTGGAGATCAGTTCCACTGACAAGAAAAAAATTCTCTGGGTTAGCAAACCAAAATCCATTTTAATTATAACTGGCTAACTATCCAACTTGGTACCTTAAGAAGACAATTCCACATAAACAAAGTGTCCTTAACCTGTCAGTAGTTAGAACTTTTCTCTATCACCATACACTTTTTTTGTACTGTGTAGCTATGTAGTAGTGTAAGTAACACTTCAGGTATCAATCCGCTCATTTTAAAATTTAACGCTTACTCATCTTTTTATTTTTGCTTATAGCCATGCAGTTATTTTGCTAATTTAGAAATAACATAGGTAAAACTCTAAGTTTTAAAATTACAAATCTATTTTAACACGAAATTAGGAAGAAATGTAATTCCTTCCCAAAATTCAACACACACTCCCATGAAAAAGCAACGAGAGACTGAGGCTCCTGTTTCAGTTGTCTGAAACAGTATAGGCTGATAAAGGCTCCAGGTGAACAGGTATCCTGAACATCACAAGCTGTAATGATGTGTTAACCTTAGTGACAGTCAGAAGAGAAGGGTCAAAGGTTCAGCTGGCCTCCCTGGGGGTGATCCTTCAGGGTGAATTTGAGACTCATTGACAGGGCAGCACAGTAAAACAGACACTGCAGTCTAGGAAATGTATATGTTACAAAGCTGAGGAACTGCCTTCTTCTTGAACTTCACATTCATAGCAGTAGAAGAAATGGCCTTTGTTAAGATGGTTAACATAGGGAGTACAGGGTTTGCCAGCAGCTGAAATCCTAAAAGTAAACCTTTTCAGAGGTTACTTTCTATATTTGAATCAGAAATAATTAGCAAAGCAAGTGTGCAGGTTTATTCTGGTTGCTTCAGATAATCCTAATTTTGCAAATTTTAGAAGTTATTTTCTCATGTCCTATATAAAATATCCAGATTGGTAAAATTAAAGCTTCTCCTCCTACTGAAAAATCTTTTCCAACTACTTACATTTGTTAGTTTCAAGAATAACATATACAATAGATGACCTCTTACATCACCAAAGCCCTTGATTTTGGGTGACAAGAGCAATAGCTGTCACCTCCAGTTGGGTAATAAGTAATATTGAAGAATGACAAATGCAAGAGACTAATATTAAAGAATGACAAACGCAAGACATATAATGTGGAAATTTTCTTAGAAGAAAGTCTCATTAGGATGAAAATTAGAATGAAGTATGTCCATAAAACTCCAGCTGGCAAATGGAAAGTAATTTAATGAAAAGTAAGCCAGTAACAACAAAAAGTGAAGCAGTAACAATAACAGCAACACAAAGATGAAGAATGCCAACCCATTTAGCTCTTTAAAAAGGGGCCTTTCCCTTGCTATAAATTTTACTATATACTTTCTTGGAAAGGGTGAAATACTAGACACAGTGAAGACAATGGTAACACTCACACTGATCTCAGTAACATCAGAATTTCACACTGAGAATTCAGGATGTGGGCAAAGTGTATTTTCATGAAGCACACTAACCATAGGCATTGAGAGTCAAACTTCCCAAGAGTTGTAAACTTGCAAGTAGCCACTATAAAGATATTCCTAGTTTATTAATAAAATTTGAGATCCTTGAATACAAGGGACAGTAATTTCAAAACCACTTTGTCACTTCTGCATACAATTTGAACGATAAAGAGATGTTTTCTTTAAAATAAATCTCAAAATATTAGTAGCTGGTCTAGACCCTGCAAGTATTATACACTCACAAACACTTAGAGTGGAGCATGACCTGAGACTATTCATGATTTAGGATGTAGTAACACTTTGTGCTTCCGCAAAGTGGCACAACAAAGCTTTGTTGCAATAGTGTCAGGCTGCTTTACATGTATGACTTAATTCAGTCCCACAACTTCTGAAATGCAGAATAAGAAGTACTGAGCAACTTCAAGGCTTGCTCTAAATCACAGAGGAAGATTGCAGCAGCCCAGCAATCTGCTCTGATTAGCTTGTAGACTTTCTACCTCAGGGCTATCCTCCCTTTACTGTACAGTAATTTTCTCTGTAGGAAAATGTTTTGCAGCTCATTTAGAAAGATTCTGTTGCTATGACTGTACAGCCTCATGGTAAAACCAGCTCACCTTTAATTCTATTTAGTGTAGTAGGTCTGCCAGAGAGCAGAACCATTCATTCCTGGAATACCTACCATGAACCAGCAAACAGCTTCAGTCAGGTAGGTACCTGCAGCTTCTATGGTATTACTTTACTCTGGAAAAGCAATTTTTTTGCTTACTTGATTTGCCTCGTGTCTTACCCCAAGCAAAATGCTGCAAGTAGTCCTAATTGATTAATGATTTAAAGTGAATGGGAAGAGCAAGATCTGCAAAGTCTGAAATGCAGTCTGTGGTGGAGGGAAGCCCAAACCATCACAACGACATATTTTGCTTTCAAAAACTTCGCATTCTGAATGCCATAGCCATTTGGAAAAGCAATGAGACAAAACACATCAACTTACACTTGAGAGATCTTGAGTCATAATTATTTTCTTCAAGGAACCAGACTTAACATTTTCATAGAATCATAGAACAGTTCAGGTTGTAAAAGACCCTTGGGATCATCAAGTCCAACCATTGACCCTACACTACAAGGTCACTCCTAAACCATATCACCCAACACCACATCTAAATGACACCTGAACACATCCAGGGATGGCGACTCAACCACCTCCCTAGGCAGTCTGTTCCAGTGTCTGACCACTCTTTCTGTGAAGAATCTCTTCCTAATGTCCAGCCTAAACTTGCCCTGTTGCAACTTGCAACCATTCCCCCTGGTTCTGTCCCTAATTACCTGTGAGAAGAGACCAGCACCAACCTCTCTACAATGTCCTTTCAAGTAATTGTAGAGCATGAGGAGATCCCCCCTCAGCCTCCTCTTTGTCCAACTGAACAGACCCAGCTCCCTCAATTGCTCCTCATAAGGTCTGTTCTCCAGGCCCTTCACCAGCTTGGTTGCCCTCTTCTGCACTCGCTCCAACACCTCGATGTCTCTCTTATACTGAGGTGAGGGAAGGCAAAAATACTTAGACACACATCTCTGTGGATAGTTTCAAAATTAAATATACTCCATGCAGCACTAAAAATATTTCACACAGCACAAAAGCATTTCAGTTTCTCAAATTTTACTTTTTTAACAGCACTGTTATCTTTGGAAGACTTGTAGATTTTATTCTCTCTTAAACATATAGGTGAAAGAATTCAACTTTTCACCCTCTTATCGCTGTGTAATTTATTCTCCCCCATGCAGCCAGAACCAGGAAGCCTAGCAGATGAAAAAAACTGACAACAGCACCAAAGTGAGAAGCAAAAGCAAAGCAAGAAGAAAGCCAGAAGAAAATTAGTATAATTAGATCTAAGTGTAACTATCCACCCACATTCTGTGTTCAATAAAAGAACAATCTTTACGTGACCATGTGCCAAATAGAGTCTTGTTAATTAACGAGTTTTCAGGAGGAAAAAAAAAAATCAATTAATTGCTCAGTGCTGCATGAGTATTAGCAAGAATTGTCCAACAGCTAGAGAAGGAAAGGAAGAAGCTATTTTTTCTTTCCCTTTTAAGGTGGGCAGTCATAACAAGGCAGACTTGGTCCTGCCTAATATTACATGGGAGTCTGCAATAACACTGTAATGTGTATGTTAGCCCCACACTAACCATGCACGTGGTGAATATCTGAACTTGGCAGTAGGCAATTGTGAGTATATTATTACCTGGAGAGAGAGACATACTCTGTCGCGTTGAGGAAACCCAAGAACTGAAAAATTATTATTTCTGAAGTGCTGTGCTTTGGATTAGATTTTTCATATAACCAGAAGCATCACAGGAAACTCAGTAAGGCAAAACTATCCAAACAAAGTGAAATAAGCAAAAATGAAGTTGACAGAACTTTCAAAAAGTAGACCAAAAAATCAAAGCAAACCAAACAAGAAGCACTAATCACTAACATCTGTTCAAAGCTCAAAAAATGGGCACTGTTCTTCTCTACTATTTTTATTCTACATTTTTCTTTTGATTACGAGAACATAGTATGTGCAAACTCAGCACACAAATTGTTGAGGTTTTATTAAACATGCTTTTAGAGTTAGTGTCATTTTTACTTTAAGAAACTAATTCCTAAAAAAAGCATGATACACAATAAAGTCTCAGTTAGCAGTTACCCGATATTTAGATTTTAAGTGACAACATGTGGCTGATGTGGTGTGCAAGTGACTACGAATATCAAAAATGCCAAGATCAATCAAATTTAAGGTCCACTAGAGACTTTAAAGGAAAAAAATGTACTTTTTTCCCCTTTCCCCCACAAATGGAGAGGGTTTCAGTGTTTGGAAAATAGTTAATATGTTGAGGAGCCGGGTTGCTTCACTTTACTGATAAAAATTCTCCACAGATAATACATTGATTTCTGTAGGATATTTGTGTATTAAAAAGTCTTTAGTGTTTTACTAATGGAAATATCTCTGTATATGAGTATAATGTGAACATATATACAGAAAAATTAAAGTGAAGAGCTCACAGGGCCAGGAATCTGCTTGAAAGAATCTTGGAATGCAGAAAATTTCTAGTGCTTTTTTGTGCATTTGATCTGTAGGGATCCAAAGTCCCACATCCAATGGACTGAACTCTGCTCTAAACGTGTTTTCTGCCTGCACACAGTGTGCGTGCTTCACAGCATGAGCCCTAATGCTGGGTGTGTCAGATTCATAAAAAGCTTTAAAAGTTGGATTCTTTGAATATTGCTTTGCTTATTGTCTTTGCTCACGATGAGGAATCAGAGAAATCACACAACACAGCCATCCCTAAGGGGCTGGAGAGAATGGCATCTCCAAAACGGATTTTTAAGCTGAAGGAGGATGACCACACTACATGTAGGATTTCCATACAGCTGATGAAAGGAGGGGAGGAAAGGAATTAACTTTCTAAACATAATCTTCATCGTTATTGTCTGTAATATAAGCAAAGGCTCCTTTCCTGGCTGCTTAAAAAAACTAACCAAACAAAAATGTTTCTTTTTCATTAAGAGAATAAAAAGAATGAAGAAATAATTTCCCTCCCACATCCTTTCTTCATCTCCCTTACCCATCCCAGAAAACCCCAACAACTACACTGTCAGCCAAACAAAACAAAGAATTTACTTTCTCAGCATAATAAATCACCTTTGCTCCTAACCATTCAAACCATAAAGTCTCATACACTCTGGATAGCTCAAGCAACCTAGCCTGAGATAACAACCACCTGTTTTTTTATTATCTTTTAAGGAAAAGCTTCCCAGACTCCATTTCTATAATTTCAGATGGTCCCAGAGGTTCAAAACTCTCAATCAGCCATTTTAAGAAGAAAATCCTGATAGTCTAATGGCTAGGCCTGTGGAAGTCTTAAAACTCAAATATCTAACACAGCCTCTTATTTGCTGCAGGCATTTATTTCCTTTACTATCTAGGTCATCAGTTCATGACTAGGGACAAAAGAAATTCATGGAGTATTTTGACTCCGTGAGTTTTCAAACTCCTCTAAGTCTGCAGAGTATCTGCAAAAGAACTTCATTCTTCTTCACTTCATGTTTCTATTTAAAAATAGAGATCAGTGTGAAGTTTAACACAGAAAAATACATACTTATTTAATATTAAAGAAGTATTTTCACTACTGCTGGGTGAAACAATACTGAGAAACCATAGTTACACATATGTAATGCCTAACATTTTAAGTGGTGAGAAGAGAAAATAGCTGAAGCAATGTGCATCACTGATGCAAAGGAACATTTTTGAAAGATGTGAGAAAAATCCGAAGGAACAGATGCTCTTAGCTACAGAGACAATATGATCAGCAATAACTCGGTTTAAAATTACAGCAATGAAATGACCATAATGAGCCTTTTAATCTAACACTGGATTATGATGAGTTTTAACACTGGTAATTTCAGTTAGTGTGAACACAGTCAATACACCTTGTAACTTCACACAATAGGTTACACTATCACCAGGCATGCCCTTGCGAACACAGGAGGTTGGTTTGGTCCTAAATGCAAAGTCCAGTCTTTGTGCCAGCGAGCACAAGCCTACAGAACCTGGTGTCCTCCCCAGTACACAGATGTTGGACCTCAGGCCATCCTTTTGTCCTGTGTCATGATGCTCCTTCCCTTTCCACTAATTCCACAGAGTAATCTTATCCTTTGGAGATGCCTGTTGAAAAGTCACACTACATCAAGCATGGTTTACTCCGCCCTACACTTTATCCAGTAATCTTGCATAGAAGATTTAAGATTAATAACAAGCTGTTTAAACCAAAAAGGACAATGTCAGACTTTGAGCATGACTCAATACACTTCAGACTAAGGGGCTTTTTTTACCCCCTTGCTAGTTTCTTGCAGAAAACATCACACTAATAGAAAGAAACATCCTGTCCCCCAAAGAGGTGTTCAGGACAGTTGACTGTGAGGGCCACAGAGAAGGAAGGGAATGTCCATATGGGTGCTTCTCAGGCCATTTGCTTTGGCTTGGTGTGTAGAGACCTCAAGCCAACCCAAGCTCATTTTGCCCTTACCCTCAGCGCAGCAGAAGCTGTGTGGCCACATCAGTACAACACTGTGCCGGAGCGCTCTAGCTCGTCTCTCAGCAGGGCTTATTAGCTCAGGCTCGGCGCCACATTAACCGCTGCCATATGGTTGCTGGTCGATTCAAAGAGCGAACTGAAAGAGCTCACATCTGCCTGACAAAGTGTGCATAGCTGTGCTCTCTGAAACCGCAAACCTGCAAAAAGCTGTGAGGAGAGAATCTTGTAATAGAGTGGGGTTTTCAGTCTACGTTTACATCAGCACTTGTAAAAATGCAAGATGTCACTCTTAACAGAGATGTGGTCAGGGGTGGAAAGCACTTGGGGATGTGTTTACAGGTGAAAACTTTCATCTCAGCTGAGTCTGAAAAATGATGCGAATATGGTAAGACTCAAAATAGGGTAGAAGAAGAGAAAGAGGATAATGAATACAAACATTGAAGCATGTCTGATATTTTCTCTTCTTTCTGTTAGCCCAGGCTATTAGTCAGATTTTTTACAACCTTCCAAGATGAGCAAGGTCCTTCGGAGAAGAAGGTAATGTTTTTTGGGGCTCAGCCAAAAAACCCCACAAATAATGGACAAAATGGTGTGATAAACGCTAATCAAAGATTAACATACCACTGAGAAGCACTCAGTCATGTGATAATAAGAAAGTGACATGGGAAGCAGTAGCGTAGCAGCAGATAAACTGAGAACTCTTTGTCTTAATGCAGAAAGAGTGGTTGCGCAGATAGGGCAACTCGAGTGGTTTAGACACATCAGGGGAAAAGGCAGGCAAGCGGAGAGAACTGAGGAGGAAGATGGGCAAGGTGCCCTGATGATAACGTAGGAGACAATAGAAGTACATGCCACGGTCAGAACAGAAAACTAGGGAGATGACCCAGAAGACGCATTCTGACTCATCTGTGGAATGTGGAGAGCAGAGAGACTCTAGCAGGAGCAACAGGGACCCTGAAACCGAGCTTTAAGTGTGAACACAGGAAAACAGTGTCACATTTTGGAAAAAGTAAGAGCAAGAAACAGCAGGACTTAGAACCATTTTCATTATCCTCTGGGACAGTTGTGTGGTTCCAAATTACTTTTCACAATCTTCTACATTCTTTTCCCCTTGGGGTGCCAAATTAACTCACAGCAGCTCCAGCTGTGCCACCAGAGGAAGCAATATAAATAAAAGAAGTATAAATCAGGAACAAAAACTACTCTTGATCCTCGAGGTACCCAGCATTGTAGGGATCAGCAGATGAAGGAAAGAAGAGAGATGGAGTGGAAAGCCAACCCTCTCAGGGAGTGAGAAAAAGAGACAGAATGAAAAAAAGGACTGGGAAGAAAGGAAATTGCCGGAGGGCAACAAATATATATTGGGAATCAGAAATAAAAATACGTTTCTCCTTCTAACCCTCCTGGGGCACATAGGAAATTGCTGCTTGCCCTTTAATCTGCCCCCAAAAAAGAAAAACAATTAAAATGAAATAAAAGCCTGAACTAGAGGTACTTGCTCCCCCCTTCCCCTCACCCTGATTGCTTTTTGTGCTGTGTACCCAGACCATGATCCCTCATGCAGCTCTCCACAGGACAGATTATGACACCATCAGCGTTAATCTTACACAGGAATATGCATTCTTTGCTGTGTATCTAAAATACATAATTACGAGAGATTAAGATGTTAAGAGATTAATGACTAATAAATTAATGAAAATAAGTTAAGAGGTCAGAAAAAAAACCCCAGAGAAATGGAGAAGGAAAAAATAAAGGACTACATCTTGAATTAATTTGGAATAGCACGCTAACAGTATGGTTTGTGTCAGTGGCATCACTGTTTTAAAGGGTTAAGACCGTTACTCCTGTATAGCACACAGGAACAAAAAGGTGATCAGTTTTTGTTTTCTTTTTCTTGATGTACCTCTCCTCTGCAATTTTTCCCACTGCAATTTAACTTTGGAAGCAAAAGGCTCTTTCCTAAACAAGGAATTAATTTCTGCTTTTTCCATTGTTCCTTCCAATACAAATAACCCTTTCTCTTTGCCTTTCTAACGGATGGGCATAGTAATTTCTTCCATTTCTTTTTTCTTTCTTGTTATGATTGAGATGACTTAGGTAGTTTTAAACTTGCCAAAGTGCAATAAGGCTGTGAATGGTCTGCACCAAGAAGAATGAACCAAGTTCTCTTTGACAATTCATTAACAAAAAAAATATGACAAATAAATAAAACATCTTCCTGTGGATGATACCTTTAAGGAGGTTTTCCTGACAGAACAGATGATCAGGGGCTTTGTTTTCATTTTGTAGAAAAAATTTTCATCACTCACTCATGTAAAAATAGCATTGTGCAAGACAGAATAAATGCTTCATATTTCTGAGGTACTATTTACCTTAGAAATCAAGAAAACAAACCAGGAATCGGGAATTCAAGTTACAACCCATCTAAAGTAAGAGTGTAAGTCATTCAAAACTGTTGATGTCACAAGACAGGCACACAAAAAATGAATGAAAACCTGTATGCATTATTCATCTTGTAACTTTGATCTTAAAAGCTATGAAACTTGAACAAGGAAAGATAAATGGTTTCTCAAGCTTTTTCTTCTAAAAATCAAATGAGGATGATCCAGGACAAATGATACGTAAGAGTTAATATGAAAGGAGGAAATTGCAATCACAGTGCTGCACCAAAGGTTCAACGCCAAGGCTGCTTTTTGTATTCAATTACAAAGGATTTCTTCTCTAGGTACCAGCATCCTTTTTCATGTATATGTAAGAGATTTTACCTATTAAAATTTCATGTTCAGTATGCATAGGTTTTTCTTTTACCACCTACACCCCCACAATTAGGAAGCTTTCTGAAGCATGGGCAACTACTGGTCACGGGGCAGGAACAGAGGCAGCTGTGTGAAATCGTGACCTCCAAACTTGGCTCAAACATCAACCTGCTCCAGAGCTTATGCAAGGTATGTACACATTTTCCCACTGGGCAAGTATTGATAATTACAGGCACTCTGACTGCATCTTGATTTTACTGAGGCTTAGTTAATTATCCAGGCATTGCCCTAATATATGAGACAAATTGAGAGAGGGATCCAAAAGCACATGAAGATGGAAGAGCCACAAAATTCTCTTTGAATGCTTTATGCTCTTGAGAGTCTGTAATTACTGCCAGTTTTTGCCTAAAGATATGCTCAAAGGTCCCACCATCTTGGTTGGATTACTCATGTCAGCATCTTATATACAGGCAATTGCATTTGGGGTTCACAAAGAAGCCAGAGCAGCAACACAGCTCCTTAAGGGAGGCGCTGAGCAGACAGACACCGCCACATTCATCACAAATCATAGCACAGCAGCCATTTACATGAACTGCAAAGCATAGAGCAGGAGGTTTTGCTTATCTGAGCTTCCAAATTGTTACCTCCCCACAAGCAGTTAGCACTAATCAGACGATAAGAGCAGGGCTAGACAGGAAGGCTGGCTGGTTGCAATGGCAAATTGTGAGAGGGAGGAAGTGTGTGGGGAAGCAGGTGAAAAATTCATCGCAGTGGTGTGGGGCAGGAAGGCAGGGGGGACACCACTTGAAAAACAGCAGGAGTTTTGGCTGAGGAAGATGGCTGAGAAAGGAATGGAGGCACACTGGAGGTATTCACAGGCTCACAGGCAACCGATATTCCCTGCAATTGCTGTGGGCACCCAAGCAAGTCCTTGCTAATGGTCCTCACAGTCAGTGGTGCTCCTCCCAGCTGCACCTAGGCAAAATACATTTGGAAAGACCAAGCCCAGTCATTGCAGCAGTCAGCAGAAACTAGACTGACTGCACTCCCTCCTCAGCCTGAGGAAATGCAAACTCAGCGCCTTTTGGCACCCAGGTAAGTGCCTGGAACACATGGCTTCTTCCTAATGACATGGGGCCGCCCTGAGAGGAAGCAGACTGGACTGACGGGGCTGGGAGCAGGCCTGTTCCTGGGGAGGACACCTAGAAAAGCCTGGAGTCCTGACCTACATCCTCACGCCAAGCAATTTGCGAGTCTACGACCTTCACCTGGCAAGACAGTGATTCCAAATGTGTAAATACCACTAAAGGCCAGAAACAGAACGAGAACATCCCCAGGCCGGTGAGCTCCCTTCTTTCTCACTCCTAGACAAGGCCTCGCACTGTCTTTCTGCACTGCATCTCAGCTCCAAGAGGAGAGTCGCACAGCCTGCCCTAGTGCAGACAGAACATTTCAGAAATTTGAAAAATAAATTTCATTTTCACAATGTTTGCGGTGAGAAATTAGAGCTATTTGCTGGCCTGCACTGAAGCACTCCCTTTCAGCTATTTGTATTACAGGTGGGATTCTCGATTCCACAATAATTCCAGGAGAAAATTAACGAGATGAGCACAGATTCGTACTAGTTCTGCTCTTGATTTGTGGTAGTTGTTTTTCAATTCAACAAATTAAGTTAAAGGTAAGCATTGGCTTCACATGCAAGACTGTAATTCCTGCTTCATTTGTAATATATTGAGAGGCATAAGCTACATCAAGCATATACTCTTAGACTGTAAAGAATACATATAAGAAAAATCATGTTTAGCTCCAATGCACTGAGAAAACTGTTTATAGACGTATTAGAGCAGAGAGAAAAATGTTTTGATGACGATTCTTCATCAGATGCACACTGAAGAGCCTATATCGAGTCTGACTTTTGATAAAACTGAGCAGTACCAGAAGAGCCATGCTCAAAGAAAATACGTTTCTATTATCTCCATCACAGATAGCTGTGCCCATGCACTTACTTTAATTTATTTGTTCCATTTGCTACTGTTTATAACCTGAAAGATGTATAAATCTATTTCTCTTCAAAGCACATTCATTTGCCCCACAAACTGACCAAAAATATGCAAAGACTACTTTGATTTTTATTATCTCACCTACATAAACATACCGATTTCCTTAACCCTACCAAGACAAAATAGTCTTTTCTTTTTATTGCAGTCCAGAGGAAGTTATGCCTTTAATTTGGATCTTAAATTTAACTGCTATTTATCTACATCTCTTGCTTCAGGCTCTCCATCAGGAACAAAGCTACCACCTCTGTTTCACTGGTACCCTTAATACTCTGTCTTTAAAGCTCAGTTCTGCTGACTCAGAGATCAACACTGTCATTGCAGGTGAGAATAAAAGCTTCCATCTATTAAAAACAAAGTTGCTTCATGGACATACCATCTTATTGCAGAAAGTATAGATATGAATCAAAAACCAGGTGTCAAGCATCATCCCTTATTCCAAGAAAAGTACAATCTTAATGTTTATTTTAAAACGTTTGTTAGAAAGGAAAGCATTAATATGAAATGCTTTAAACACTCTTTGGCAGAACTCTTAAAATGGCAATGATCACCAGGACTTTAAGAATAACAATTGGAAATGCTTTAGAAGTGGAGCCACTAAAGTATTTTCATTGATTAAATGCCCGCTGGCATTACATATATATACTCAACAACAAGACATATAGTTTGACATTTCCTGACCTGGTGATTTCATGGCTTAAGAAGAGGAAGGTAACACCTGTAAACTATATTACCTGAAATTTAGTTTCAGTTTTGTCATCAAATTAATGTACATGCTCATTGCAAACACAGACCCTTAAATGAAAGATATTTTTTAAAAACATCCCAGTTGATTTAATATAAAAATGAAATCTATCACTTAAAACTGAACAACTTCGTCTTTATTTCAGCTGCTGTATTCCTTTAATTCTTTATGTTCCTGTTGGTAAACTGAAATGGAACTGACCTAAAGGAGGTGAGTTAACAGAAATGGAATAATTCTAACCCAGGTTTTAAAACTTAATGGTTTTTTCACTGTCTTTTAGCACACTGTCCATTCCAGATCCCAATCTCCCCTTGCCTCCCAACCACGAGCAAGGTAATACAGATGGTTACTGCAAAGCTCTTCAGATGTGCATCTGAATGTATATTATTTATCCACTTGGCAAGATCTTGCTATACCTGTAAGGAAATCTGCATTATAATGGAACTTTGGTCTCCTGTCTGTGCGAGGAAGCAGCCACGATATTAATAGTGCTGCTACAGACAACGCCAGGCAATATCATGTGAAATGACCGCAGCTGAGCTAGCTAGTGCAGCACGGCTAATTTACACCTCTGAAAACAAACACTCACTTGGGCAAGGGAAACAAGCGTGTATCTACACCTACATCAAAACTCATTCTCATTTGCTTGTTTTTGGGAGCAGAAACTGATAACACAAGATAACTCCACCAGATGTTGTGGTGAAAGAATACTACGTAGGTGAGTGTTTGATACAGTCATCAGAAAAGAAAACTGAACTTAGGAGCTTTATTCCACTGTAAGCACAGTTTTAACAAGCACTGCCAGTCTGTGATAGCTGCTTTTGTTCTGGTTATGTCTTTGTTCCCGCAGCTGGGAGAAGAGCTGTCTTCCTTATAATGAAAGCTATGTACTTAATAAGTAACACCTGAAAATCCTTCAAGAGAATAAACTATAGCAATAGAAAATGCAAGTTTAGAGAGCACTTCCTGAAAGGGAAAAAAAACCCAAACAAACCAAGTAGCACTGGAATCTTCTCTTTATCTCAGGTCAATTGACTTGTCACAGTGGGAAGGAGATTTGAAAAGGAAATTGCAAGTTCTTAGCAAGTATGATTCGAGGAATTGAGTTAATAGCCAGCAATCAGTACAGGTTCAGTAGGGTACTTAAAAATTTAAATATATGCATACAGCACAACTACAGAATGCCTGAGCTTTGTCTTGTTTGTATAAAAAAAAAAAAAGGAAAAAAAAAGGAACAACAGGCAGTTTAAATCTCAAACAAATATGGTAATTTTTTTACATAGGTGGCTGGGGTTTAAGTGTTCTTCCATTAAAAAATTCCCTCACTCCAGCATACAACTGAGGTACATAAATTGAGGTATATAAATCAGATGTGTCTCTGATCTTGTTTTATTCTAGTAATCCTCCCAGTACCAACAGGATCCTAACATGGTATGTGCTTTCAGATGATACAATTTCTCACCCTATGGAAAGTTGCTGCATATCACGTTGGTAGCATATAAATGACTTCTGAACTTCATTTTTCATTGCTGTTTCTTTAAGCCATTTCAGCTCACTAGCTTATTGTCTTACATGTCAAAATTAAAAGAACAGTTTTCTGACTGGAGAAGCTGCTTTATCCATACTCCTGAATAATATGCATCGGATTTGGAAAACTACAGATACAAATGAGCATGACAACACCTTTAATGAGAAAACAGCTTAATCTGAGAGGGCTGCATAAGTCATCATCTCTCTCAAGAAATGTGACTATATCTCAAAGGCCTTCTTATCAATGCACACCTTTTCTGCATGCGTTATTTCCAAGAGTATTTCCAAGAGAATGACAAAAGAAGGTCTCATCTAGACTACTAGTAGTTCCCCTTTCCAACCAAAGAAGGCGCATATTATAGATTGCAGAAATTTGTAGGTGGATAAAAGGCAAGAAAATTATAGGACAGTGACAAATATAAATAATTTCATTTCCATAAGCTTCTAATTCCTCTGAGGAAGAACGTAGATTTTGCATGGTCATCGTTAACAAACAAATGCATGCCCTGCAATGAAGTAGTATGAGACCAGAGGATGAGTTTCAAGCTAAATGCAAACTAGACTCGCCTCCGAGGCAGGGAAAGGACAGGTCCTAGAGAGTGCAGCATGGCTCAGTGCCCACATGTCCAACAGACTAGTAATGTTAGATTAGCTAATTTTTGCATTGTTTGAGAAACCTTTTATACTTACTGTAATTCTTTCATCTTTGTCATCTAGAGGGGTCCCATCTTTTTTCCATGATATAGTGGGTTCTGGGTGACCTCTTGGGGGCTGACATTCCATGACTGCGGGTTCACCCACTGCTACCATTACATCTGATGGATTTTGTCTGAAGTCATCCCGTAGAACTGAAAGAATAAAGGAAATTAAGTAAAAAGTTACCCAATAATACAGCAAGAGCACAACAAATTTTGGTTTGGCCTTTAAAGGTCCTTGTTGTCTCTGTACTTTATATTAACGAACACCTTGGTTAATGGATTCCATTTGGCATCTGCAGACAGTCTCTGGGACTCCACAGAGCAACTAAGAAAACTCATGTACAACTCATATTTAACTTTCAACATCCAAGCCACGTGACTAACACCGATACAGGTGGAAGGCTGACACAGACAGAGGACTGTCCCCACAAAGTGATGCTTCACTGGTAGGTCTTGGCATAGTGTTTGCCTTGTGTTTGAGCACAGGAATCCTATCCCAGCTGAAGAAGGGACAATGCGTTCTGCTCAGGTAGAATGTCCCTTGGGGAGAATCATGGCAGAGGTTGCTTCCTGCCCCTCTTTTTCTGAGACACAGGGTCAGCCTGACGATAACTCAAAGGTCTATGATTAAAGATTGGCCACTGACCATACGAATTGCATCCATCCCTGAATTTACAGCAAAATGAACAAAGTAACTAAACTTCCCACTTCTTTGATAACATTATAAGTTGCCAGACATTTATGCAGATTTATCTTCTTTCTGCAGACTAGGGTAAATGCAAAAAGTTTGCAGCTATAGAAGTAATCCAGGTTACATCTAGAGGAAATCATCTGTTGTCAGAAAGGCGAATAATATCATTTTTAGTTATTTAGCAAGGCAAATCAAATGACCAATCCTTTAGCTTCCTTCATCTTTCAACAAAACATTCTTGAGTCTAACCTGCATTTTCTTACAGCTTCCTTATCACATTCCCCTAAATATTCACACATCACAATTGGATACATCAAATTATTTTGATTATGGGAGTGTTAAAATACTACTCACTGAAAACTGTATATATACTTACTCCATTTATACTGAATATGGCTTTAATAACCAGATGCAACTTGTTGTGTTCCCAGGTAGCCCCTGAGCCAATCAGATAGAGTACATCATTGTCCTGGTTTAAGCTAAATAGAACCAATTCTGTTCAGTGACTTTTATTTTCCAGTTCAGTCTCTTCTGCACTTTCTGAAGTTCGCAGCATGTTTCTGCAGACAGTGTGTGCTACTGGCAGTGATAACACCTGATGTTTGCAGTTACTGCCTGGGACTGGGATGCAGAAAGGCTCTTGCTGCCACTTATTCCTACAGTGACCAAGGCCACGGCTGGCTCTTGTGTGCCACGCTGGGGGTGCCGGGTAGTGAGAGGGGTCACAAGGAAGTAAAAGGTGGCACCTCTAGGGGGTAATAGACAGGGCAGGTGACCAAAAAGAGTGTTCCGTTCCATATATGTAATTTTCAACATAAAACTGAGGGATCATGAGGGTTTAGGTCTCCTTCTTCCTGGAGTCCAGGGAGGACTCCATCCAGTCTTCTGCCTTTGATCCTGAGTTCCTGCATCCAGCTCCCCACTGCCACTGAGCCGCCTGCTCTGCAGCACCAGTGGTGACTGCTATGGCGGAGGGAGCAGGGTTTAATATCGCGTTTGTATATATGTATATAGTTCACTGTTCAATAAAGCTGTTTTAATTTACTTTTTTCCAATCTGTAAGTCTCTCTGCCTTATTCCCTTTTCCTTCCCGTTTGGGGAGGGAGAGGGGGTTAGAGAGCATCTCTCGGGGTTCAGTGGCCTGTCCAGTCCTAACCCGTGACAATCATGCAGTGTGGCTAGGCCAACACTGTTTCTGCTGAAGTAAAAAAATTTTTCTATTCACTTTAAGAGAGACTTGATCTGGTCATACCATTCCTTCCTTTTTTTTTTTTTTTTTAACTTCTCCAAACTAAAGAACATAAAAAGAAGAAGAAACAGAAGTTGCATCAAGTTACTGAAAAAAACCCCATATATCCAGTTCCCGTTGCCAACAGCACATGGAAGCGCAGAAAAATTTATTTGCTACACCACAGGGCTATTGCAACACAATAAAAGGGGTATTTTGACCACGAGTAAGTAGCCTTTTATTACAGCTGAAGATTGTATCACTTGGGCAAAGCTGAGATACACAAAAAGAAATGCCCTTAAGTTAAAAAAAAAAAATCAAGTGAAGTGATCTTAATAAAACATAAGTGCTTTTTAAGTCTGAAAGACCTCATAAATCCTATCAGATAGCACCTCAATGGCTTTTAGCACATTTGAAGCAACAAAGAAGTCCAGTACTTGCATAGTAAAAACAAATTACTTCAGTAATTTCTGAACTCCTCAGTCTTATGTCAGCTTTACAAGCACAGTACCTTGTCTGTAAACCAAGACCTTTCGCAAATTAACCAATGCTTAATAGAATGCCTTAGGAGGACATCAAAGGCCCAGGCCATAGTTTCATCAAAAGTTGAAGGTTTTTTCCCATTTACTATGAATTATTTTGGCTCTAACATTACATAATGGAATACTAACAAAATGTAATCCATTAGAGATTACTCCACAGATAGTCGTCATCTAATTATTTTTGCAGCTGTAAAGTAGATACATGCTCCGCTTTTTGCCTCAGGCCCTGGCAATCTTGCACAAGAAGTTATAAATTCAAAATTTTCTTCCCTTACTGAAAGAAAAAACATCTTTTCTTCTCTGTCCTTCATAGTCAAGGCTCACTGTAAATTGAGAATACATTTCCTTTTGAAGATATATTGTAAGTATACTTTGTAATCCAATATAGCATGTGCTTTCAGTCACCAAAGGGTCAAATTTCACCACATGCACCTCTTTCTACACATATGCAGCTGGAATAAAAATAGATGAATTAAGAGGATGCTTGCCTCTTTCTCTCTTTTTTTTAAAAAAAAAAAAAGAAATTCAGTGTATAATCTTCACAGATATAAACTCACCTCCTACCTACATTTATTTCTGACATACTGCGGGTAAGGTTTTATAAAACACAACGAGTAATGACTGCAATTATTGTCATTGCACAGCTCGGACAACTGCATGCTCTTGCTGTGTGAACTCTGAACTCCTGTGTTTGTGCTGAAAACACTTTAATGCTATGCTTGCTGAACTAATCAGGTTCAAGAGCAACTTCTGCAACTCCACTTAAAAGTCAACTACTCATACAACTATTTAATATTGTATACTTGTCTATCAATAAAACGATTGCCCTTTCCCCAGAGAATCTTTCCTAGAACAGAAAGGGAATCACTTGA
Source organism: Apaloderma vittatum (assembly GCF_000703405.1). Lineage (NCBI taxonomy): Eukaryota > Metazoa > Chordata > Aves > Trogoniformes > Trogonidae > Apaloderma > Apaloderma vittatum. The sequence goes on from NW_009733479.1 coordinate 54,631, forward strand.
CAAGTAATCTAAGTACAGACAGCATTTTTTTTAGGTGTAAACCCTAAACTGCTTTTCAAAATGCAGTACCCAGTGCTTTTTTCTTAAGCTCTTCTTTAGCTACTATGCCAAAGATTAGGGAGTCACTACTGAGTGAAAGGGGAGGCAGGCAGGCAGGCACTGCAGATATTTAAGAAAGGTTATTGTTAAAGTTTATCTAGTTTTGTTTATCTAGTTCAAAGCCAAGAAAAACATAAAAAAAAAACCAACCAGAAAACTCTAGTCAACATATGAAAAGAATGTTTGTAAGGAACACACTAATTACCATCATACATTGTGGATATCATGCCTCAACAGGTGGTATCACTTAAGAAGTGGAAACAAGAAAATCTCCTGAAAATTTTGATTACAGGTCTATTCTAGTCTAGACACTTCATGCTAGATCAATTCAAAGCAATGCACCAAAACACATCTGGAATCCCTAATCAACCAAGATATTACAGCCATGGTCACTGAGCGAGCAGAGGAAGAGAGGGAAATTAAGATGTTTGGGGTGCAGTTTCATAATTAGATCAAGGCAATCTTAATCCATTTCAGTTCTTATAGAAGACATTATCCAGACTTGCTTTCCACTGGCTCTCTTGCATTGTCCCAGACCAAGCATGCGACTTTGCAAGTCTACTTGTTAGAGATCAGCGAGCCAAAGTATCATGCACTTAGACAGCAGCAGAGAGATCCCACCAATTTCCACTCTTTCAGTAAGAAGATAATTTGTTTCTTTGCACTGCAGCACGTGCCTCAAAAATAGGGGGAAAAAAAAGTGAAATTGAAGAAATGCTCATTCCTCACATTGCTTTAGAAAACAACCACACCTCAGCTAATAAGCAAATTTCCACCCAGTAAACAAAAATGTGCTAAAGCTGAGCAATGCAACATTAATGGCCCACTGCCCTGCTCTTTGTCTTATTTTGTTGAAACTGCCATGTAATAGACTTTCATTTTTTTAATACCAAGTAATTTTAAAATTTTAATTCCTGCAAATTTATAACAAGTTTTTCAACATTTCCCTTTTTCTCTACAAAACCACAGTACTACAAAGAAAGTTTCCATCTAATACTTAATCTGACTAACAAAATATGAGAATCAGAACAATAATAAATTAGCACTTGCTTTAAAATGATGCAGAATAGGAAAATGAAAAATGTGATTCAGGAGGTTATATAAATATTCTAATCCTATGAAGTCATAATCAAAGAGAAACTAATTATTTCTTAGTCAAGACTGAGCTGTTACTCAAAAGCAGAATGTTTCCTGCAATTTAGGACCAGCAATGATCTCTTTTCCCCACTACCTACTGAACTTGTAATTCAAATTAACTGAGACTAAGCAGATATTTTTGGCATTCAAATAGACTCTAAGATGCTTGTTGGTTGGAACGGTGCTTCAAACCAGGTGCTTAATTTTAATTACAACTAACTTAAGCAACAATCAGAACTATGGTACTTGTTTAAAGACTTTGCTGGCATTAAATTTATACAGATGTCAGAGCATCATTTGTAATACATGCATACCACTTACAGGAAAAGTCCTATAGCACCTAATTAAGTTAAAAAGAACAAAAATACATGTATGATCAGATTTAAGTCAACATGTGTGTTATCAAAATGTATTTAACACCTTATTAAACTCCTTAAGAACGCTATCTGGTTTGACCAAGAATTTAATCAATTAAACATAAGAAATACTCTTTTCTGAGGATAATACCCTAAAAGGTTCCATGTAGTCACATAAAATTAAAAGAAAAACTGGTTACCTGAAAAAAAATAATTTATTTTCCTTTCTGAAAACGTTAAAAACAGGTTAACACTGGGGTTAACTACCGTACATAGTCATTAAAATGAAACAGAAGGAGTAGGGCTCTAAATTGCTGGAAGTTACTGTTATGATCATCTAACAAGATCACTCACATAATACAGGCAATAATTTTCTCCAGTAACTGAGTTCAGCGATACATTATTGAGTGTTTCAAAAGATGTCTGCACTTTTATAAGGCCTCTGCCAGGTAGGGAGTCCCTTCATCGAGCAGCCAGCCTGCCTGGGGCTCCTCCCTTTCACCATCTGCCCTGCTCATCTGACTCCTACCTGGAAGCACTTTGACCTCAGCTGTTGGATCTCGTTGCACCTTTCTCAGTTGGACTAAAAGCCTTCCACGGGCAAGCAGACGCCAAGGAGGTCAGTATCTGGATCTCTAATCTTCTTTCAGCCTTCTCTGAGCTTCAAAACCCAACATGTGGCCCTACAGTTTAACTTTCTGACAGAGCCAACCCTCCAACGACACAGGGAGGAGAGGAGACTGCTCGTTGTAAAGAGGATGACTGTCACTGAACATCATCACAGTAGAGGTCAATTTTGAATATTCAACTATACATTTATGACAACTCGTTCAAGGTAGTGTATTCATACGCTGCTGTCCTGCCCTGCACTAAACTCTGCCCTTCAGCAAATCTCACTACCTCAAAGCCCGAACATACAAAAGTACTTTAAAATCAAGTGGTATCTTGCTTAGTATTCATATTTATTTGAATGAGTTACTGTCGATATCCTTGACCCAAATCTTTGTAACTGTGTTTAGAGCATCATATATATTTGTATTTCAAGATCTCCTTTACAAGCTCAAAAAAGCAAAGTTAAGGGAAACAACCACAAACTAAACCCCAACCAAAACCCAAAACAATCCCTGTGTTTTATCTACTCCACTACCAGAGATCAACTAGTTAATTTGAACAGCTGGCTCATAAACACTTCCTCCATGATGTCACCATGGCAGAAATTGTAGGGTTAATGAACGCAAGAAGTGATTTTAAAAGGCCTTTTATTTTTAATTTCATGTTGGAACAATTTTAGATCTGCCTTTTATTATTAAGCTCTCTTCCTAACCTTTCACATTGTTAATGATTTATTTTTAAATTTGAAAATACAACACTTTTAAGTAGATATTTTAAGAGGCAGACAGAAATTTTACCAGTAATTCAAATTTTGGAAGAACTGAGAGTGCTGAAGAATAGTATAATTTAACATGAATGAACGAAAATGAATTAACGAATGAATTAAAGTGTGAATAGTCTACACAGAACACTTCAAACAATTCTGCTATAAGAATGCTAACAGATTGAAGGTGTCAGGGTGGCACATTAAGTTTAAATTACAAACCTATGTAATTTAGTAATAATATTATTAGTATGGCATAGCCGATGACAGCACTAAAGAGCAGTGGCGGTCAAAGCAACAAAGAAAAAGCTTTGGTTTAGCACCTATGAACAGACCCAAGACTCAATCCACAATTGACTGAGATTGAGCTAAATATAGGTGTTAGATGTATGAAATAGCAGCAGTGAAATTAGATCACACTTCTAAAATGTTAATAAAATGTACTGCCTCAATTACTGTAACCTTTAAGTTGTTTTAAAATGTATTTTCTCCAAAGAGTAATATTTAAGACTGATTGCCTTTTATACAGCACCACCAAACTGGGATCTTAATATCTACTGAAGGTCAACAGTTACCTTCTTTGGAAAAAAAGCGTCCTTCCCTATTATATTTAGCAATACACATTAGCAAATACAATGCCTGCATGCTTCTAATTCACTCATGTAGGAAAACATCAAGGAGTGCTGCACCTACTGGATCACATCTTTAAAAAAGTGCTGATGGTGAATACAAGTAATATCACAGAATCACAGAACGTCAGGGGTTGGAAGGGCCCTCTAAAGACCATCTAGTCCAGCCCCCCTGCCAGAGCAGGATCACCTACAGTAGGTCACACAGGAACGTGTCCAGGCGGGTTTTGAATGTCTCCAGAGAAGGAGACTCCCCAACCTCTCTGGGCAGCCTGTGCCAGTGCTCTGGCACCCTCACAGGGAAAAAGATTTTCCTAATATTTTTGTGGAACCTCCTATGTTCCACCTTGTACCCATTGCCCCTTGTCCTGTCATTGGATACCGATGTAAAGAGCCTGGCTTCGTCCTCCTGACACTCACCCTTGACGTATTTATAAACATTTATGAGGTCACCCCTCAGCCTCCTCTTCTCCAAGCTAAAGAGACCCAGCTCCTTCAGCCTTTCCTCATAAGGGAGATGTTCCACTCCCTTCATCATCTTTGTGGCTCTGTGCTGGACAAATACGCTTGATTCAAGCAACATGCTACACTGCAGAGGCAATTAAATCTTGACACCTTTGGCAGTAACTACACTGAATGCATATAAATAATACTAAATGCATTAAAATAAATAAACTTCTTGTAATTTGTTACTGTAATTAAACATACAATTGTTAACAGAAAGAAATGCAAGTTCCAAGAAAGACTTTTGTAAAAAACATTGTCTGAAAGTTACTGATCATAATTACAAAAATACATGGAAATTATTCACAATCAGTGTGATTTTATTTTACCAGGTGAATCTTCGGGCTTCACATATTGTCAGGAATCTTACCAGGCAACATAGCTGTCAGACCATAACAGTATTTCCATGTGTGGAGAGTGTAAATGAATTAGATGATGAATTGAGAATCAATTAAATGACCAATTCCGATAAGTCATAGAAAGAGTAATTTTAACTCCTATGAGAAGGGTAACTGACAGGCCTAAGAGAGCACACTGCAGCACTGGGAAACCTAATTAAACCCTGAAGGGTCTGTGATGCCTCAGGCATGCGACTCTGAGAGTATCCCTTAGGTTGACTGAAAATTGAAAAAAGATAAGGAGAGAGGACCTAACCATTAATTTGATTGACTGTGTACAAAACGTCATCCCTTTCAACATCTTCCACATATTATGGTCTAGGACAAAGCACTTACTGCCTGTAAGTCAGAATTTACCTCCCGGAAGAGTAGATTCATTTGTATAGACTTCAGAGACAGCTCCCCCTTACTTGTTCTAAATATTTATGGTTATTTTCTTTTTTATTGCTATTATTATGTTGTATGTTTATTTTTAGAGTTTTGGGGTTATTTCAGTCATGCTTTGTTATAGACAATATTTTCACTGTGACTAACACGGTAGATTTCCAAATTTATGGGCACAAACGAAGTGGTTTTAGACACAGCCCACAGAACTGTGTCTTTGGGACATCACAAATTAGTTTTCCCTAGGCAAAGGAGGGTCTGATTTTTTAAATCCCAGGATTTGGGCGTATTCTGTAAATAAAGATTTTTTTCTGTACGCTCCAAATCAAGGTTTGCAATGAACTGTAAGCTGTACTGTCCTTCCTTCAAAGCAGATTATGACAGAGAAAAAGAATCAGATTAAGATGCTCCAGTGATAGCTTGTCTTGGCCCTCCAAATTAAAGCACAAAAAGGTAACTGAAATGAAGAGATATAAGGACCAAACAACAAAAGAGAAAAGGTGAGAAGACACTTCACCAAAATGTCGGTGTTTTCCTTAACTATCCTTAACTATCAAACCTTCTCTCACCCGCAGAATGGCTTTCTCTTTTAAGAAAGAATACATGAACCAACCCAGAAATGCCAGTGTCCTGTAACTTAGAATTCCAGGGAGAAAAATAAGGAAGGAATGCAAGTAGCAAGGACAGAAGCAAGCATTTAGCCAATTTTCAGTGACAGCTTAAAGCCAGAATATATGGCTCATGGAGCCAGACTGCAACTGATTGGAAAGCTGCTGCTTCCAAATAGCAAGCTACACAGGCTCGAGATGTGAAAAACTGACTCTCTTCCCATAGTTTCTAAGTTGGAAAAACCTGAAAGAATGTTCTTTGTCTTACCTTGTATCGTTAAAAGAGGAGATATACAAGTATTCCACAGACTTGACAATGAAACGGTGGCAGCACTTTTTCGGTAGTGCAGGAAAGACTTAAATGGCCAGTGCTTGTACGATTTTTTATAACCATCCCTCTAATCTAAAGCAGCCAAAAACTCATCAGAGGAGACATTTCAAAGAAATAAAGATGCACACACCTGTGATAACAATGTTCCTGCCATATGCATGGCCCTAAATCTGCATATGCTACTGTTTTGCTAAAGTCCTGCCTCAACGCAACCATTTTAGCAGTGTCCTTCTGGTTAGCATTCAAATTTTTGCATGTTATCACTGTACCAATACCATTAACATTTTTTGAAAGGACCCTTATTTCCACAAAAAATCCCCATCATGCTGTCAAAGTGGCTGAAAAATATGACATTTTAATATTAGAGAATATACAGCATCATTATCACACTCAAACAGCTCAGTCACTTCTTCAATATTCTGGAAAATTATATTTCTCCCCTACATCTGAGGTCAAGCCTTAAACATCAGTCAGAAGGTGCAAGATGCAAGCACTTCGCATGGCTGAGTGGCTAATTCTAAGTAACAGCAGAGCTAAGAACAGCATTTTTTGATGCCAGACACCATAGCAAAGCCACATTGCTCAAAAATGTTGCTGAACTATTACATACACTTCTGTTCTCTTCCACTGTTGTGTTGTTATTTTATACAATTTTATTCTCTTGAAAGGAACTACAGACCACAGAGCTTCACCACCTTTTCTCACCTCTCCACACTGCTATACAGCAGGACATACCCAAGTTAGAGAGTGAATGTTTTATCAACTATACTCCGCGTGTCCAAATGCAGGAACATATCCTTCTTATGGTAATGTCATCCTGGTTCTTTAACTCCCAAAACATTCAAGATGTAAATTGATAACAGATTGTCACAGTAGAAACAGGTAAATCTTCTCAAAATTACCTTTATGCCAAATACCCTATACTCTTCAAATTATTTTCGCTGACTTTTGAATAAACAGTCCAGGAAATTACCTCAGGGAAAAATGGCAGAAAGCCTTATACAGAGGTCACACAGAAATATAGTCTTCATCTAATTCAATTAACTGCTTTGAGCTCGATCCCGAACTGTACAGGCAAACATTTGTTCTCTTTCAGGCATATTCTGAGATATGAATCATTCTGTTTTCTAAGTAGAAAGAAGCACGGTGCAATATCATACACTCAATTTTTTTATTGTTCAGAATTTGAAAAATCTCTAGACAGGTCTTCATGATTTGCAATGATAGCTCTTCCTTTAGATAGTCATCTAAATGCTTCAAATATTACAAAATTCTGTGTAGAACATTACAAAAACTAGCAAGATTAATAGCTACAACAACGAAAAATGGTTTTGTAACCAAATGGACATTACCAAATTCACCAAGCTGGAACTCAGAACTGAAACTCTTCGAGATTTATTCACTGTCATAAATGGCAGAAGACAATAAAATCATGCAGAAAAGTACTTCTGCATTTGGACTCTTATGCTGGCTTCAGTCCCTATGAGATATTCAAAGGCAACGTGCCAATTGATCAATATGTTAGTATTTAATGTGCAGTAAGTGCTACTGAGTAAAAACCAGGGAAACATTGCCTGTTAGCAGAGTCTGCCGTATTGCTGGCAAGAAGGAGTGCATGAAGTTTTGGATCACTCCATGTGGCAAAAAGGCAGCCAGAAGTCTGATTCAGAATTAACAAAAGGAAACAGAGGGCTATGCTCAGCATGAACACAAACGCGCGCAGAGCCAGCCAGATTTCATTACTGAAGATTTTAATTCTGATTAAATGCTTCCTTTTATATCGGGTCACATTCATTGTTTTCAATCCCGTGTTTTCATTAATATTTTAATACACGGTGGAACGTTATGTTGCATAACTTCAGTGTTGCGGCTGAAGATACCATCTTTAATAACAGCTACAACAGAGACGCTGGCATCCATCGCTGTCCCGCTTCGTAACGCTGCGAGGCACCGAGGGCTGCTCAGGACTTTGCGGCATGTGAGGCAACGCGTCTGCACTCACCACCAAGGAAAAGAAAAGTGGATAAATGTAACATAAGCTTAGTCTGCTTGAAACAGGGACTTATAAATGCATTCAAGGCAAAACAAACCAATGTAATGGAAGCGGCTGTGAAAGTCTAAAAGGATCAAGGCAGTGAGTGCATTTGCTGGAAATGCTGCTTTCACCTTTGTTTTACACCCTGTGAGAAATTGCTGCACAATGCAACTCCTTAAAAACTTCCAGGAAACATGAGCGGTAAAGAAACCGTAATTTTAGTCATCTGCTGGTGGCTTCTTCCCCACTGTTTTTGCTACTTCTAACTCCTAACAAAGAAACTTAAGTCTGGACAAAATTCAAGTGGCGACACTTTTTCTTGATTCCATACGAGCTGGGGTACCACTCGAAGCACCTATGCTCTATTTCCCCTGCCATTATACACCTGAACTGTGAGCTGCCACAATACGCTTTAGAAAGAACCAACTCTGTTAATTCAATCCGATCAGTCCTAAGCAGCCCATACAGGTTAATTTCCCGGTAAACCACAAGTCTCTTAGATTTCCATTAAGAATTTTTACAGAGAGAAAAAGGAAATGTTGTATTGTGTGAGCCCATAATTCTTTTATTTCCCTGTGAACTCTGAATATAATTCAATTTTCAAGTCAGTTCAGCGGACTAGTTCTTTCCTGTATAAGCACAAAAAGTAACCCTGAAAAAAACTAAGACACCTGATCTATAGTATCAGTAGATTCATAAAAGTGAAAGTCATAAGTTTTAAGAAGCAAATACATTGTGACTAATTTTGCTAGTGTACTGAGAATCCATTGAATTTGTGAGATAAAAGCTACTAGTATCTTCTGTTAATTGACTGAGAAACAACTGAGTTCAGGGGAAAAAAACCCAACCCCATAACACCATCTGGATTGCCAAAATTCTTACACTTGTTTTTCTGGTATGCTGTAAGACTATGTTTTTGGTGTTATGGGACTTTCTAGTACACGAACTCCAGCTGGTTTGGTGCTGCTTACTTTCATTGTTAGACACTTCAAAACTCACTGGTGAATGGCACTGTGGAGGTTATTTACTGTTACCCATTACTATTAGTGTCTTTGGTGCAAAACAATGTTGGCTTCAGCAGGCTACTGCCAGAAAGAATTCCACCTTCTGTTTTCCCACCCTACCGAGTTAGTGCAGAGAAGCTGTACCAGAGACATCAGAATTCCAACTCATCTGTTATGTTTCTGGTCTGCATATTTATATGGGCCTCTAGTAAATACATAAGGTATAATAATAGAAATTAAAAAATAATTTTGGATTATCAAGCTTCTCTTTGGTTTGCTTCCAGCCAGAGGGAAAAAAAAAACCCACCTCAAAACCAAAAAGGAAGTTCAAGGAAATTCCTCTGTGGTTGTCTTTGTGACAGTACTTGAGTCTGGATCAGGACAGCACTGTGAAGCAAATCTCTGAGTCCTCTACATCAACCTGAATGGATGGAACTAGACCAGGAGATGAACACCAGGTTCCAATGGATGTTCAGGGAACAGACCAAACCGGGGTCCTCATGAAACATGCACAGCATAGACACTGGTTCTCAGGCCAACTGTCTCCCCTCTACAAATACATTTCTATCAAGTTGCACTACTTGCAACAGACTTATATATAGGAGAACTAAGAACATCCAACATCATAAAAAATCCTCATTCATATCCACTATATCAATCTTATAAAGGACACATAACTTTCAAGTTCATATTACAGGTTTTCCTTCGGTTGTATGTACTCGTTTATTAGATTTTGTCCAGCAACTACAAAACCAATTAGGAGCAACAGGGCTAAGAGAAAGATGGTACAAGCCTTCTCTTGTCAGGAAACAAGAAAATACAAAACAGGAGACAAGAATCTTCAAAAGTCATTTGTATATGAGAATCTAAAGCAAAAGGAGAAATTCTCTTTGCTAAAGAAGGTGCTTTGTCGCTGCTTGCATGCTTAAACGAAACTGACTGGCACCTTTCAGTAGCTTACCGTGACAAGTGATTGCTCAGAAGCTTCCCTGAACTTCAGACTGAGGCACTACGGTTACTTCATGCAGAAAATGCTTTTGAATAGCAGACACTCCTAGTGTGGATATAAACTGTAAGGTCCATAAAACCACGGAGTTTTCTTTGCTGTTTCTGGTTCACTTTACAGCATTGAGACGCTTGTTTCACAACTGAAATACGCAGTGTATTACGTAGTGCCAAAACGACAATACACGTGCACTAGAGCTAAATGTTAAAGTATATGTTGCATAATTTGGATTTGTTGGGGGGAAGAAGTACAGCTGTTGTGTCTTTACTAAAGCCACAGATATAGAATGGCATCATATATCCACAAATCCATTGAATCAATGTACCTAGTCTAAAATGGGAACTCTTAAGAAGGTAACAGTAAATGGGGGAGGAGGAGGGGAAGTGAGTGCTTTTACTAGTAAACCTAATTAAGCAGTGGCACTAGCATTTATTCTCATTATTGTGTCAAATTCCTGTTTTCAATCTAAGTCTATGAATAATCATAGAATCATAGACTGGCCTAGGCTAGAAGGGACCTTAGAGATTATCTAATCCAAACCTCCCTGTCATGGGCAGGGACGCCTCTCAACTAGATCAGGCTACTCAAGGCTCCGTCCAACTTGGCCTTGAACACCTCCAGGGAGGGGGCAGCCACAACATCTCTGAGCAATTTATTCCAAAGTCTTGCCACCCTCCTACTGAAGAGTTTCTTCCTAAGATCCATGCCTAGGTAGCCTTTGTTATTTTAACATGCAGAACTGTAAAACAGGCAAAACCATCTAATCTCTCAGAGGAAGAATTTTAAAAGCCAAGTAGTAGCTCTATACATATTAATCTAAAAAAACCCCAGTAACAAATACCTCACTAAATTCTGTTAAGGTTCATGGAAACAACTGGGATTTGTATATACATCATTTGGATATATGCCATTATCAAACTATCTAGAGAGTTAATCAACACAGGGCACTCTCAGCAAAACAAGACTGATGCTACATAATCAGAAACACCAGAGCTGTAAACAATGGAAATGCACATTATTCCCTAACAGTATAAATAATTTAAGACTTCCAGAACTGAAATTAATCTACATACCATTTGAAGCACACAGAAGCACCAATTCAGACAGAATAATAAAAGGTAAGGGAAAAACAGATGGATAATTAAAAAGATACTTTCCAATTGGGAATACACTGAGCTTAGCACTGTTGGTAACAAGTAAAGGAATAAATATCAAGGAAATCCTATTATATGCACGTATATTTTATAAGACTTTTTTTTTTTTTTTCAGAAGGGATTGTGGTGGTGTTTGTTTTTTACTTCTGGTGTGATTGGACACCTAACCTGCCATATCCATCAACATCTATCTGATTAACTCCTCAGCTCTTTGAAGCATCAGTGTTTTACAGGGCATTATTTGCAGAGAGATGGAAACAATCTGATTTGCCCATATTTGAGATGGGCATTCTTTTAGCCCTCACTGCCCTAGAACCCCATACCCTTTCATCCCCAGACGAAGTCTCAACAGCATACTTCAAAGGAAAAAGATACTCATGGTGTCTTAACCTTTCCTTTGAAACTGAATCTGTAGATCCAATATCATCTAGCAAGGCTAATTGCGTAGTATGCAAGGGAATTACTATTATTTCAATATAACCCACCATAGAGAAACGATGAAAGCTGAGGCACTGTTCTAACAAGCTTTACATAAAGACAGCACCACAAATGCACTATCAAAGGCAAGTGTCTTGCACAGGTAAACCAGGAAAAGTTCACAAATTACCTTTATAACCTTAACAATTACATTCAAGTATCTGCCAGCTTACCCTGCAACAGAACCTTGAGAGAAGGGAAGAAAAAGAAAAACAAGAGAAAGAGGAAAAAAAAGAATGCAGAGGAAGGCATGTGATTTCATGGTTAGATTTCACTATATATTCTTCACCATATTAATTCACTGTACTCACTATTTATTTTACATCCAAATCTCCCTACCCTCTGCAGGTACTATATTTTCCTATAAAAAAGCTCCAAATTACTTTACAAGTTGATTTAAGATAAAGTAAAAAAATACTGAAATGCATCAGAGAAACTAAAATGAAAATTTCATCATAAAAATATATTTATTTCTCATGCAGCAATCATCAGTGCTAGAAAAAATTATGAAGAGATTGGCATATGCACAAGTAGAAATATGACTTAAACAGCAATCTGGAAAACTCTTACTCCATTAAACAGTTTCTACTGCAAGAATATAAAGAAAAGGTGACTAATTTGCAGACAACTTTAAGTCTTAAAGTAAAAAAGAGGAACCTTCTACTCCTCACCATGAAAATTTATACCTCTAATCAGTTTGATGATATCTATCAATGCAAAAGTAAAAGAGAAGTACTGGAAACCAAGTTAGAAAAGTGCTTAAGCATATCCCAATGTTTCTGAAGCAACAATGAATTTAAGATACACTTAGAAGTTTTCCTCCTCCAGTGAGAGACCTGTCAGTTCTCCCTATGAATGTCAAAAGCAGGAAAAAAGTCTTCGCGGTTGTGAAAGTACAAGAATGGTATTCAGGTATAAAAAATAACTCCCAAAAACCACAACAAAAAGAACACCCTAAACCTTGAATAACACTAACAAACATCATTTTTACAGAATGGGAGCTGCCTTCTCTATCACTTCCTTACATAAGAGTGGGAAGGTGCAATCACCTGAGTGACAACCCGCCCTGCTTTATGCTACCGGCGATTGTGCAGCGGGGACCGTGTTCTGTCTTAACCAGGATGCAACAGTTGAACCCAAAGTCAGTAAGGCCTGGCACGCTGTAAGAAGATCCAGCTCCACGTGAGGTACCGGGGATTCAAATCAGCTTTGTTCATTTATTTTTTTATGCTTAGCATAGGAGGAGATCGGAAATTGTTAAAATGAATGATTTTGTACATTAATACATATATCCCCATACTGTCCAGATACTCCATCAAAATAGGTTATGTTTCTCCTGTTTCCAAATAAATGTAACATGCTAGTATGTGCACTGTATTATTTTAAAATAAAATGTGTCTAGAATTTTCACACATTTACTTAAGCAATGTGATCAATCAATAACAATCTACTATGTTCTTAAAGGTAGCCAAATTCTTCGGAAATGGGCTGGATGCTACTTAGTAACTTTAATTATTTTTCCATATGAGTCCATATTAATAGCATTCACATTGAAACAATCATCCAGAATTTTTAAAGACTATTTATGATAGATGTAAAAGTTAGGCCTGAAGTCTTTGATTTAGATGTTTTTGAAGAAACAGCTATGAAAAAGAGCAAAGAAAATAAGGTGACTTTTAATTAAATACAGAAATTAATATCTAGCACAAAATAACACATTATTGATGGTGGTAGTTAAAATATTGCTTTCTGAAAGATAAATATATTAGTAAGCTGTAAGGATCTGGCCTTATTTTATTATACTTTAATAGAGAGGAAACAGAGTTAAACAGATGGCACTCAGGATTTCTCAATGAATTCAGCATCTGTGAGTACATATTGCATAAATGCCAATTAAAATGTGTCCGAGTAAATTTATATCCCTTGCTGATAGAATGCAAGCCAACCTAGCTGGCTTAAGATCAAGGTTAAACTTAATCTGTTCAACCTGTAGCAAGTTCCTCACAAACTGTACAGAAATTCCCAGTGAAGTAATAAAACAACGTTCTATTGATTTGTATTTATTTACATTCATAACTCTCTTCTCAAGCACTGGGCCAAAGCACAAAGGGGAAAAAAGACAAAAAAGTACTGTGTGAATCATTTGATAAGCCTAAACTAAACAAAATACGTATTTAATTTTTAAAAAGTTTCTGCAGAAATGTCCTGCAAAACTTTCCCTTTGAGTAGTTTTATGAAATAATTACTTTCAAAGTGTCTTGATAATTTTTATTAACCACACAAGCCACTTTTTACTTTATTCAGTTCCTGACAAACTACCAGTATTTTATATTGGGTTGTCATATGAAATTATCACACAATGAAAAGTGAATGTTGAATATTATATAATAAAATAAACACAGAAAAGGCTGTGTTGAAAAGCTAAAGCAGTGTTGCTATGCAACATCATAGCAGTTTTAATGCATTTTGGCATTCAACCTGTAATAATGCACAGAGATTAACACAAACCCCAGCACCTTTGGTATAAAAAAACCCACCAAACACCACCCAAAAGCAAAACTCGCAAAATGGATATTTTGCCACACACTTCAAGAATTACAAAGTGCAGTCTAGCAGGTCTGTACCCAGGAAAGCCGAGAATCCACTTTGCGGAGAAAAGAGAAGACATTTTTGTGATGTGCTGAGACCTACATAAGAGTTCGGTGTCATTGACTGAACTGGGGCAAACGTACACCAGGCAAAGCTTGGATCTTTTGCAAAGCTAATCAATTAAGTCCCTTTATACATAATCCATGTGCACAGACTTTTCCCATGCCAATTATTTCACGCTGGCAGCATTTTGTTGAGGGAAAAGCCAGCCAGAAACCATAAAACATGCAACACAACAGCAAATGAAATTAAATGCCTGAAGTGCAAATTACTATCTAGGAAATGAAATCTGAACTATTCATGCATGTATACATACTAGTAAAATTAAATGATGGTAGCCAGGGAAAAGACCTAAATGTCATTAGGAAGAGTGCAATGGAAACACTGGTGCCACACTCAGCAACTATAAAATTTTCAGACCTATTCATCACTGAATTGTTGAAGCTCTGGCTGAGAAGCGTCATTTAAACCAGGGCCCTGAGCATTTTAATAAAAATAGACGACGGCATTGGAGAAGAAATAAAATAAAATAAAAAAACCCCACAAACCCACCACCAACATTCAGGCTCCACAATGGACACGTTTCCTAAACTGAATTATGAATGGGGTAATGCCAGCAGATTTCAGATACAAATTCAGCTAAGCACCCTACTCTTGACTGTTTTGTAGCTTGTCTTTTATTGCAGAATAGAGTGACCACATTCAGAATGGTAAAATACTAAACTGTTGTGGTAGTCAAAGGTCATATAGTACGACATGACTGACTACATAATTTACTGGGAAAAGAAGCACGTAGTACAAAATAAGAAAACTTGTCATTCAAAATAGCACTACCAAGAAAAAGAAAAGAAAAAACCTTCTGAGCACAGGCAGCATTCAGCACAGCAAGAGGCTGAGGGAAGGAAAGACAGAGGGACAGACTAACGTGGGACTGCTGAAAACACAACCTAGTGCACACTGAGGGTGAGAAAAAACTGACAGTGTTTGCCTCAGGCTTCTTCTGTCCTCTATCTTTACCTTGCAGGAGAAGCATTTTTGTTTGATGCATCTGAAAAAAGGATTTTTGGTAACAGCAAATTCCAACGGACAAACAGAACAGACCCTGAAAGTCAGATCTGCCTTGATGCCCTGCAGGAGAGTGTCAGCAAAGAAGGAGAGGTCTCTGTGCTGTTTTGTTCTTCCGTAAGTTCTGCGCTGTAGTTATTATTCCTGATTGCACCTGTGCTTGATTTCTTCTATTGGCTAATTTTCCAGACCTCTTCAAAGATGTTATACCTTTGCACTTTAAAGCTTCCCCAAAGTCGGGACAGGCTTTTTCCCCCAATCAGTTGATAATGGCTGGATGTCACAAAACCAGCAAACTACAAGGGTTTTGAAAGTGGATTCAGACCCTTTGATGGCGGAAGCATCTTTGGCTTCACATACGACAAGATTCGAGACATGTTTGTCTCAAAGGCCTTGGGAAACAAAAGGCAGAAATCAGGCCCAACCACGCACTAGTCCTCACAATGATTGCAATGATACCTGCATTAGATTCTTCTCTCCAGCTTGCAATGCACAAAATTACACGATTCAACAACTGCTGTAATTCTCTGCAGAATAAATGCTTGAAGATAAAGATTCAAGTGAGTAGCTTTCATTGTTTTCTGCTATAACTGCTGCTCTATTTATTCAGAAGATGTGACCTTCTAGTAACCTTGTTCTGTGGCTATGAATGAATGGAAATCTGAGTTTGACCTCACTTTATAATCTCTATAAAAAGAATTATACTACAATGATTTTATGTTGGCATGTCAGAAAAATATTTTCTTCAATTGCTATACTGGATAACGTATTTTCTGAACAACTACAATGTGGAATGTGTTTTTTAAATATATTGTTAAACGAAGCAAAAAATCAACTAATTTTTAAATATTTAAATATATTTGACACATAAGAAATATTGGATATACTTGCCTTAGTGAGAATTCATATATACATTAAAAAAGTTTTAGCTTCCATTAGGAGGCAGTACCTATAAATAATACATCTTCTAAAGTCTTTTTTTTTGTACACAAAACCATCAGTTTGTACCTAGCTTAAAAGAAATCTAAATTACAGGTAAGCCATCTAATGTGTCTCCTGCTACCTTTTGGCAAGCTTAGTCTAATCAGAGTTTTTCCACTAAATTACCCAGATCAACAGAAACCCTGCACAATTATATCCTGCTCTTTAAAGTAGCGCATGATCTTTGCTCATGTGGGTAATTGCAAGGGTGGAAAATTGCAGTGAGGAGGATGGTACAGATGTGCTTTTTCAGTTGACCAAACAAAATGAAAGAAAGCAAAGAATTTTTTTTTCATAATGACTTCTATTTAAAATGTACCGGTTTATACACATTCACACACATGTACACAAATATAAAAGGAATTTTCAACAGATTTTCCTAACAGAAGATTACATTCTTCTGTTGACGGTACAGGGAAAGATTAGGTTTTAAGGAAGAGAAAGTATTAATAAAGCATCAACAAACAACGTTCAATGTTTGCAAACTGTACGAATGTATGCTGTGATACTTATTAAGTTAAAGCTGTTGAAGAGGTTTCCAAAGAAGCTGCAGAAAATCTTTTTCACTGTTATGCAAAGATGAAAGATGAGCAATCTCAGCACTGACAGAATAAAAAAAAAAGATTTGCCTGCAATTGTTATCATTGCTACGTTTACTGGTCCCCAACAATGAAAGCAGAAATTGCACTTATGATGAGCTGAAGGCAGCTCACCACAAGCATTGTACTGGGTATTCACCAGAGACTGATGCTGAACCATGCCCACATAAGGGACATCTCACGAAAAAACCATTCTTCAAATCTCACAGCCCCCTGCCCTTCTCCCATCTTGTTCTTCTCTCCCCATAGGTACTTCTTGCTCTCTAGAAGTTTGGGAGATGCTCTCCATACTGTATTAGTTCAATGAGATTCTACCAAGTTGTGGGATTTTTTTGTTTCTTACAATTAATCATTTTACATTGTAACATTGCTGTTAGCTGAGGCTTTTTTTACCATTTAGGTTATTTCCAAAAGTGCTTTCCAAAAGTGCAAATAAAAAGCAAACTCAACAAACAAACAAGCCCTAGCAATTATTTTGCATAGACATACATTGGCATCAGTCTGCAGTTACGGCAATAAAGTGATCAAGATTTTTCTATGTTACAGGGTCACACAACAAGAAAAGGAGACAGAGAATCAGAAATTGCTGTCCTGAAGATCTACCAGTGTACCCAGGAGCCAGGAAAAACTGAGATCTGCACTGTATTACGTTTCTTATCTTTCAGTCCCTTATCAGTAGAAGTATTTGTATTTGAGTAGGAGGAGGACAGAGGTTAACAGGTGCCTTACATGCATAAAATTGTGCTTTTGTGAGGGATGCCAGAATCACCATCTCGAGAACAGCTGCGTAACTAACTCTGGCGAGAGACAAGCATTTCCCATCTCCTATAGTCTAAGCAAGAGTGCTTTACTGTTTACTATCTTAAAGCAGACTTTTGTTCTAGTTTGAGTTGCTTGGACACAAATAATACTCTTTCTTACTCAACATGGATATGAAAAAGACCAAGAGGCATCCATGTCACATACGCAGCATGCTGCTATCAGCGATCTCGAGGGCTCTTATTACATCTAAGCCTACCATCAGGGAAGGAAGAACAACTTAAAGTCAACATGAGATTGGGGATTAGCTATCAATTAGCTACCTTCCCCCTCACTTCTCAGATGCTTATGTGTCTGGATTAAGAGAAACAATCAATAAAGTTACAGTATCTATTTCATAGTTCACACCTGAGTATCTTGCAAGGTGTGTAGTTGCTACATGGAATCTTGTTGGCACTTTTTACAACTCCTTTCATTACTGGTTCCTAACGGCACTACTGATCATTTCTTTCACATGATTCACAACTATTACCTCCCTGCATGGCTTTTGCTATTCACTGTAAATATCATGTGTCAGAAAGGGAATAAACATCCACGTATGGTATAAGCTGCAACTGAAAATCAATCATAGTCTTTCAGATGTCTTTTTACAAATCGTGCCACAAGCCATCTGCTCAGTGTTAGGCTAGAGAGAAATGCTAGAGGGACTGCCTTTCCCTAAAGTTTCTCAATACTGACAGAGAACAGAACACGCAATTATTTTACAACTACATACGCACTGTTATGTATGCATATTCCCGTACAATCTTTAATCATGAACTGTTCTTCATACCAACTTCAAGTCTGTGTTTTATTTATCCTCATTTAGAATAAAGTTATCAAAAATATCTGACAAGTGTTTAAAAAAACCAAATACATAATTACTGAAAGTTACAGATGGAACGACTAAGTCCATTTTTTTTCAGCACTTTTTAACATTACCTCTCTGGAGGAGAGTCAGTTCCCACTCATCTCCTCTGCAGAGCACACGCCCGTAACTACAGGCTAGGCTCGCCCTTGCTTTATAGTGTAGCTTTACAGGCAACTAAGACAAAAATATAGCATCCTTAGGGCTACATTTCTCTCTAAACCAGTCTGTGAAGGATCAGTCATATAAGACAGGTTCCTGAAATGCTGATCATCTCCCGAATATGCAAATGCCAATGAGTCAGGAGAAATATTTAATTTCTATTGAAAGGCCTAACACCCACAGACTTAGTCGATGACTAAAGGATCTGTCATCCTCTTATATTTGCTCCAAGAGAACGGAGAAGAGCGAAGTAGAGCACAACTTATTTACTCTCACATAGCGAAAGTAAGTCTGAGACATAATCTTTCCCTCTCTCTCAGTGCAAAAACCAGGCGGTGGTGCAGGATTGTAGCTACTTATGTCTGGTTAAGCTAAGCACTGAACAGTGTGTTTATTTTTGCCTTGCCTTTGCCACAGCTCCAGCTGGTTGATACACCCTTCTCTGACAACAGTTGAAAACAGCTTTTTCTGCAGAAAGTACCAACTTCAGAAATACTGTGAACTATTTCTTGGTTTCACTTGAATCACTGAATAATTGCAACAAATACAAGCTTAAATTTCAGTAGTGTCATAATAACAATGCCTTAACTGCTTCCCAAATAAAACTGAGAGGGAAAGGGTATTAGCACCAACACCCACAGCATACGCTTGGTGGCACACACAGGTTACCTCTCACCATCTCAGAGGTCAGCAGTCAAGCTCACATCTCCTTGCTGTGATTTATGAAGAAACTTTTAAACTTGTCTTTTTTAAAAGAATGCCTCAAAACCTAAGCTTTTCGTTTATCTAAACAATCAAAAAAAATAATGGCACCTCCACTCTACTCTTATTTGTGACCTCCACAAAAAGTTAGGCATTTTACCAGAGTACTTTAGCAAGCAGTAGTTTTAGGCTTCAAGCTGCTTTAGGCATTTCTGGGGCTTTTTAGGCAGAACTGGGGCTGTTTAGCCTTGAAAGGAGACAGCTGAGAGGGGATCTTATTAACGGATATAAATATCTGAGGGGTGGGTGTCAAGGGGATGGAGACAATCTCTTCTCAGTGGTGTCCAGTGATAGAATAAGGAATAATGGGTTTAAGTTAGAACATAGGAAGTTCCACCTCAACATGAGGAGAAACTTCTTTACTGTGAGGGTGACAGAGCCCTGGCACAGGCTGCCCAGAGAGGTTGTGGAGTCTCCTTCTCCGGAGACTTTCAAAACCTGCCTGGACGCATTCCTGTGTGTCCTGCCCTAGGGAATCCTGCTCTGGCAGGGGGGTTGGACTAGATGATCTCTAGAGGTCCTTTCCAACCCTGAACATTCTATGACTCTATGATTCTATGATACTATGATTCTACGATTTGGTGTTGAAAATATTTTTTTCCAGTGACATTGTCAAAATTATTTCCTTTAGCATATACATCAGCATCTAATTTATTACCTTATAATAAAACATACAATGATGTGGCTTGTATTTCTGATGCTATTTTCACAGAAACACCATAGGATTTACCAGTATTCACACGGTGCTTCAGTGTAACAAAGATGGACTAATCTCTTCATGCTTCCAAGAAATGGCAAGTTCTTTAATATATACTGATGTACTTCCCAGTACTAAAATGAGAGCACCAGGACTCAAGTCAGGTAAATTCACTGTTGTTTCACGACTTTGTCTGAAAGCTTGCAAAAAATCAGCAATCTTACAAATGCATCACGCCGGGTGCCCATTGAGTACACCAGTTTGCTATAGCACCATCCAAATGCCATTCCTGTTTCGCTGTAAATATCCTACACACCTCACAGGGGCCACTCATGGTGTATGTGCCACCCAGAGACAGAAGGCAGAGTAGCCACAATCAAGTTCGTACAGCCCCACGGTGCAGTACCAGCGATGTGGGGATCCTACCGCAGGTCTGAATTCAGTAAAGCCACAAAATCCAGCGCCTGAGGTAACAAACCTATTTTTCAGTGTTTACAAATCTAGAAACAGAACCACACTCACTGCCTCTGTGGTGTGAACGTGTCTTTGTCTAGTCGCAGCTTCCCGTCTAGAAAAAGCGCATGTCTTGCCGCACAGCTGAAGGTCATAAGACAACAGAAACATGAAGGCCACAGAAAAACCTGATGGATGTAGAATTTGACCTAGATCTAGATGTAAATACTGCAGCATAGATAAATACTGAGAGGATTTAGACCACTGAGCCCTTCAGAAACTAAAATGGCTTTATGTTAATGAAAATCGTTCCATCTTCTCCATATTGCCAAAAGTCCATGCACATATGTTACGAAATTCAACTTATTTATAGCTTTTGATGCCTAAGGTCCTATTTTTGCCATAAAGACAGACACATTTTCTTTGACCACACTATCAATATGCTAACCTGAGAAGGTATTATCAAGATTCTGTATTTGTTACACCCACACTACATTCTGAAAGTCTACAAAATAGTCATTACATAGATTTAAATCACACTGAAACAGTACAATTGAGATTTTCTGTTGTCTGTTTAAAACATAAAAAGCACTGTAATAATTTATATGATATGGATCTGATAATTTTTCCATTCACCTGTTCTAATGGGAGCATGAGGTTAATAAAAGATGCCAATTTAAATGAAAAGTACCATAATTGGAATCTTATCTTTTCATTTGCTCTTATACTATGAAATCTTACAGAGTAAACAGCTGTCAGATTCCTGGGTAAAATATATGAGGATTTTACATCACTGATTTTTACTGGATAATGAGGCTGCTGCCGTACCTGGGTCTAGACTACTATTTTATGTATGCTCAATTTAAAATCACATTTTTTAACAAGCTCCTTGAAGCTCTGTTGATATTATGTGTACTCTAATTATTGTTGTACTTTAAAATGATGAATAATTACGTTAACTTGAATTCAAGTCAGACCTTTAAAGTTCAGGAATAGCTGCAAGTGGTGACAGGAAGGAAGAGGACAGCAGTTTAATATATTCACGGAGCTGGACTACACATAAACATTATACTCTTCCACAGGTTTCCATATTTTCAAATAATAATAATAATTCGTGGTGACAAGACAAAAATTCACAGCTTTACCAGAATCCGCACCTTGATAGATATGTTTAAAACCCACAGCACATCTAGATAATCTCTAGAGGTCCCTTCCACCTCTTAACATTCTATGATTCTATGATTTATATATACATGTGCAAATAAATATGCACATGTTCACCGTCTGGCAGCAGTTCCGAGAAAGCAGGATATCCACTGGATGTCCTAGTAGCTCCTAAGACCCCAACAGTGGATTTGTGTCCTTCCAATTTCAGAGGCAGCCTTGGGTCATAACAGCTACACTAGCACTAATACAAGAATCTGTTTGCAAGTAAAGTTGCTTCCAAGCATTATCTGGATTTTTTTGGGTGTTTTGTGATTGATTCTTAAAAAAATAATAATTTTAAAAGCCTCATGCTCATGCCAGCTCCTACGTAACTAACCTGAGAACATTTTTCAGCTAACAACCATGCCCCCTCCTATGGCTGTGATTCTGTAACACTGCTACAAGCTCACCGATTACAAGATGCTGGCTACTTTCTTATAATAAAAGTACGGAGAAAAGAAGAAAAAATGTTGAAGTAATGCCAATTATCAAACTTACAACAATAAAGCAAATTCAAAATTTATTGAAATGTTATTCCTTATTTATTTGCACTGAATAAATACGATTTTATCTTTGGGTACATTGGTGGATGGTACTAAATTTTCAAGCATCATATAAAAACACCTCCATAAAAAAACCTGTTGTTTCGTTTTCTTTGGTGTCAGCCTATAATGACTTGAAGTTGTCAAAGACTGCTACCTGAAACAAACTTGTAGCTTACGCACAAACAAATTTAATATTCTGGGTCCAGAGTTGTTCAACATCTTTGTCAGTGACAGGGACAA
>NW_009733480.1:0-1246 GCF_000703405.1 Apaloderma vittatum
AGGTGAGGCTGACTGGTCTGTAGTTCCCCGGCTTATCCTTGGTCCCTTTTTTAAAGATGGGGTTTATGTTCACCCTTTTCCAATCTGTGGGAACCTCACCAGACTGCCAGGACTTCTCAAATACGATGGCCAGTGGCCCAGCAACTTCAGCCGCCAATTCCTGCAGGACCCATGGATGTATCTCGTCAGGTCCCTTGGACTTGTATCCTTAGAGGATACAAAGCACAAGTGTGGGAGAGGACATCCCTCCTCTGGCTCACAGCCTCTGACAGGATGGAGACAGCCAGGAGCTCCATCTCACGGTCACACAGACTGCGGAAGGAGAGCCAGTCCTCTTTCATGTCTGGAAAGGTTCAGTGTCCTGAAAAGAGGGAGCTGGCAATGCCATACTCAATTAAACAAACGGGATTAGGAGGTTTGCAAGTAAATGAGCAAGTCAGGTGCACATATGTGTGTGGGCAGACTCATTTCTTGAGCCATGAGACAAACACACCAGGGATTCCTCTCAGCAAACTTCTAAATGCTTCCCCTGCTAAAAGCTGCTGGGTCAGAGAGGGAAGCAGGGCTGGCTGGAATTGCTTCTGCAGGGTTGTGGACATGGGTGCACCTCCTTATTTACCTGGACAAAGCTGCAGCAGCGTGACAGGTAAGTCATCCATCAGTTTGAGGATCTTAACTAGAAGTAGTAAAAGAGGATGATTTGCTGCTGCACTCTTTTCTTTATAAACTTGACAAATAAATGTATTATAAATAAAGAAAAAATACATACATGTAGACATACATAAATGAATAACAAAATAAATATATTATAGACTGATAGATTAGATATAACAGAGAGATAGAGAGATTAGATATAGATAGATTAGAGATAGATAGACAGAGAGATAGATTATA
This sequence comes from Apaloderma vittatum, assembly GCF_000703405.1. NCBI lineage: Eukaryota > Metazoa > Chordata > Aves > Trogoniformes > Trogonidae > Apaloderma > Apaloderma vittatum. The sequence goes on from NW_009733480.1 coordinate 895, forward strand.
CATAGATAGATTATGCATAGATAGATAGATTATACATAGATAGATAGATAGATAGACAGACAGATAGATGAAAAGAGTCTGGTAAAAGCCCCATGAGCCTCTCCAGTCCCATGTTTCTGGACCACATTCTTTACGAAAAAAAATAGAGCCTGGATTTGGAAAAAAAAAGCTTAGGTAACCTTGCCTTCTTGAAGCAGAAAAATCTTAGATCACCTTGCACATTTTTGTCCCCCTTGGTCTTCTACAAAAACAGAGCTTCGGTCTCCTTGGGCAGCGCAGCTCTATTTTCATCAGTGCATCGCTATCTTTACCATCAGAGAAATTTTCTTTAAGCCTAGACTGAATTTTTCCC
>NW_009733480.1:1277-3343 GCF_000703405.1 Apaloderma vittatum
CTCTTTCCGGAGCTTCAATGCCCGATTTGTCCTTTCAGAGGACATGTAGGACAATTATTCCTTTCCACTTCACTGTTGCCTTCAACATGTTTTAATGATCTTCTCAAGAGGATTCCCCAGCTAAGCCAGTCCCCTCAGCAGTCCGGCTTAAGTTCATGCTTATTTCTGAAGTCCCTCTAGTTTGCCATTATTTCCCCTAAAGTGTGCACCACAGTGCACTGCAATCTGCAAACCTCCAGCTCAGTCCTTTGTCCTTTGTCCTTTCATCCTACCTGAGGGATTTCCACTGAACAAGGAATTCTGAGAGTATGATTTGCTCAGAAACTTCACTTTAATCTGCTAACATATATGATAAATAACAAGAAAGAAAGCAATCAGATTTGCCTGGTAAGACCTATCCATGATAACATGAAGCTTTCTGGACATCTCACACTTTGCCTGCAAGGTCCTGCTGGAAAACAGCAATTAATCTGAGTGGGAAATATGTTACATCCCTGGGAAGCAGAAACATCTTCCTGAGGTGAACTGGACCTCAAAGGCACAGGAGTACTGAAACCACAGGTAAAGGGCATCTCTTCGAAGACTGTTCCTGGGTAAACTGTTGTGCATCATCCTTTGTGAGACCTTGCCTGTGTGACTCTAACCAGGCACGGCCAAGAAAGATGCTGTAAAGGAAGGTGTAAGGAGGAAAGATCTTTGTGCAACTGGGAGCAGAGTTCTGGTCTTGTGAAAGGTGCCAAAGAGGCAGAGGCTCTTTTTATCAGGCTGGGCTGTGTGATTATAGACACACTGGGCTGCAAATGTCAGGGAAAGAAAAGCATAAGCAAATTTAACTTCAGAGGTGATGGAAACGGGATGGGAACACATTGAAAGGGGAAACCAGAGGTAACTTCCCAGCTGCTAGAGCAGGGTGAGGGAGTTAGAGCTGTCTTCCAACAGAAGCGTGAAAGGAAAATATCCTAGGATAGTGACTACCAGTTTCCCTGGGTAAGGTAAGCTGTCACACCTAAAGCAACAGGGTCTCGTCTCTGTGATAGAGAAGTTCCATTTCAGCTCCATCTTTCTAGATACAGAGCAAGACAAATGGAAGATGAAGATGGCAAATCACATAGTGCTGATGGAGGGGATAAAAATTCTCCTGCAGCTCTGGAAAAAAACTTCCATCATCTGAGGTGTACTTACTTACAGGTCTCATGGTGGCATGGAGAGGAAGAACAAAGCTTCAACTTTAACTCTTCTTTGCCTATTTTGATACAGGAACTCTGGATTCTCAAATAACATTAGCAAATGTCAGGCTCACAGGAAAGGAAAGGTGTTATTTCACAAAAGGTGCTGTTAGTTTGTGAAACTCAGTGCTAAAAGACAGTGTGAATGCTAAAGCTTTGCACAGAACAGGTTAGAAGAGTTTCTGAGGTGGGGTTAATTAAAATGGAAAAACCACATCTAGTCCAGGAAGTCCCTGAGATTCAAGTCATTGGAAGATGGGAAAGCACACAGGAAAAGTGTCCTGCTTCCTTTCTCATATTCTTCCCTAAGGGTCTGATTTTGATGCTGGAGATAGGGTCTAGGGCTGGGTGGACCTGTGGTCTGACTGTCCTTGTGTGCCTAGGTGCTCCTCACTCAGGCTCCTGCTGTGACCACCATGCCCCACTTGCATCCCACCAATGCCTCGCTGCTGGAGCTGCACCTGACGGGCATCCCAGGGCTGCAGCACCTGCACCACTGGATTTCCATCCCCTTCTGCATGATGTACCTTGTCACACTGGCTGGGAACAGCACCCTCCTGTGTGTGATAAAGGCTGATCCCAGCCTGCACCTGCCCATGTTCCTCTTCCTCTCCCTGCTGGCAGTTACCGACCTGGTGATGTCCACCTCCATCACCCTCAAAATGCTGGGCATCTTCTGGTTTCAGTCCACTGCCATCAGCCTGGAAGCTTGTCTTACCCAGATGTACTTTGTTCATTTTTCCTCTGCGGTGGAGTCAGGGGTGCTGGTGGCCATGGCCTTTGACCGCTACGTGGCCATTTGCAATCCACTGCGGTACTTGTCCATCCTGACTGGCCCCG
>NW_009733480.1:3358-14755 GCF_000703405.1 Apaloderma vittatum
CTCAGGGCTGTGGTTTTCATGAGCCCTCTCACCTTCCAGATTCGCCGCCTGCCTCTCTGCAAACCAGCAGTTGTGGACCACTCATACTGCGAGCATATGGCTGTGCTCAGGCTGGCCTGTGGGGACACTGCTTTCAGCAACATCTACAGCCTCTCTGTCTCCACCTACGTGTGCACCTTCGACTCGCTGCTCATCACCCTCTCCTACACGCTCATCCTCCGAGCTGCACTCAGCCTTTCCTCCCCACAAGCCTGCAAAAAAGCCTTCAGCACCTGCAGCTCACACCTCTGCATCATAGCTGTCTTCTACATCCCTGGGCTGCTCTCCATGTACATTGAGACGTACCACCAGAAGCTCCCGCCCCACATCCAGGTCCTGTTGGCTGATCTCTACCTCCTGATCCCACCTGCATTCAACCCTCTGATCTATGGCATCAGAATGAAGCAAATTCGTGAGGCAGTATGCAGGGTGATCTCCTGGAGGAGACCCATGGCAGGAGGGATTGGGCTGGGACTCAAGAAGACAGAGTCCACTCCTTAGAATGGCCAAAAACTCTACTGGACCTTGGTGTAGTTCTCAGTGTACATTGAGATGAAGCTGCGCCAGGAAATGTTGGCACCCACTGAATTCAGATCAACACCAAGGGCTTTAGCTAGTTGTTCTCCTGCCTGTCCCTAGCTCAAGGCAGTGACATCGACACACCTAGTAGGTCCAGCTCCCTCAGATCTCCCAAAATAAATACGATTGTAGCCATACACCTGATGTTATTCTGGAAAAATTACCTAGTGCAACTGAACCATAGAAAACAGCTTAACATATTATGTGCAGTGGAGGCACGCCAAGACGTGTAAGGGATATGAGGTCGCAGGATCACAGGGTAACTCAGGCTGCCAGGGACCTCATGAGGTCTCTAGCCCAACCTTCTGCTCAAAGCAGGGTCACCTACAAGGTCAGAACAGGCTGCTGAGAACATCCTCTCCCACTTGGTGAAGGTCTGTCAGCCCTGAGGAGCAGGTACTCCCATGCAGTCGCCACCATCCCGAGTGCACGAGCACAGCAAGATCTTGATCTATCTCTCACCAAAGTTCATGACCTGAGCATCTCTCTGACTCGACTCTGCCTCTGCTCCCCACCTCTGCCCTGGGGCTACACCAGAGCTCTGTTCAGTAGCACCCAGCTGCTATCTTCCTGATGACTTCTTCAAGCTCCAACAGGTAAAGTCTCCCCAGCGGAGGTGCTCCCTCTGTGCAGAAGTGCTGCGGAAGCAAGCACAGGCAGCTGAGGTGCCCATGGGTCTCCGGGCATTGCTGCACCTCTGTGCTCTGCGTTGCTCTGCCAGCCCCCTCTGCGCACCATGGAACTGGTTTCACTGGCGGTAGGGTTAATTTTCTTCACAGTAGCTTGCAGTGGACTGTGCTTTGGATCAGTGATGGAAGCAGTGCTGACGATAACACACTATAACTATTGCTGAGCGGTGCTTGCACAGCATCAAGACCTTTTCTACTTCTCACCCTGCCCTGCCAGCAAACAGCCTTGAGGTGCACAAGGAGCTGGGAGGGGACACAGCCAGGAGAGCTGAACCCAACTGACCAAAGGGGCTTTCAAGACCACATAAAACCAAATCACCTCAGCAATAAAAACTAGGTTGGGTGGTTTTCCAGAGCTGCTGTTGTTCAGGGACTGTCTGGGCATCGGCTGGCTGGTGGTGAGCAGTTGGGGATTTTTTGCATCTCTTGTTTTTCTGGGATTTGTTTTTCTTTGATGTTATTGGTTCTGGGTTTGGGGGTTTTTTTTGTGTGTTTTGTTTATTTTTTTCTTTTTTTATTATTAAACTGTCTTTACCTCAACTCATGAGTTTTTGTGTTTTTACTTTTCTGATTGGCTCCCCCATCCCACTGTGGGGAGGAGTGAGTGAGAAGCTGGGCTGTCTACCGGAGTTTAACCACAACTGTGGACGCCATCCTCCTGGAGGGACCTGCAGCCAGGAGCTCTCTGCCAGGTGCTAAGGCTGTTGGGTTGCATAATTAAAGATTCACCTCCTTAAACCTGAAGGAGCAGGAGGGGGAATCTCAATATCCCCCTTGGAGCCCGAAGACCCCCCAGCCCAGCTGCTCCCCAGGCTGTCCCAGGAGAACGGTCAGCCCACATCCAGCTGTGAGACCTCCAAGCTGGTCAACAACAGCGGATCTCCCTCCTTACAGGCTGGCATGGGTTGCTGCAAGCAGAGTGTGGTAACAATCAACATGGGATGCCGGGAAGAGCATTCGAACTGTGCAGCACTCGCTATGGGATGTTTAGGGAAGGAACCAAAGACTAGGAATTGGAGGGATCAGGGTGGATTGGGGGCAAACAAGTGTGGGGAAACAGAGGTATAAGGGGATGAAAGGGTCCAGTCACGTGTAAATGGTGGACATGTTTTCTCTCCATGCCTGGTGTTTGATCAGCCCAGTCTGCCCTATCTTCTCATTAAACTTCATTTCCAACAACGTCCCCGGGTGAGAGCTCCCTGAACTCTGCGTGAGTGTGTGAGCACCGAGGGCTGAGCACCAGCTGCTGTAGTGGGGAGCACGGACTGTAGGGGCTCACGAGCATGGGGTGCCAGCACCCAGTGAGACTGGGGTGCACACGTGCAGGGTGGGTACATACATCACCAGCAAACATCAAGCAGGACCATCCAGTGAGCAGGCTGAGATTTGGGAGCCAGGTGCCAGCAAGCCTAGAAGGCTGGATGCTGGAGAGACCTGAAGGTTTGCATTGCTACTGAAGGGACATGGAGGGGTCTAAGCTAATCGTATAGCAGAGACTATGAGGTCAGCTATTGCCAATTCCTTAGGAGTCAGGCAATTGATGGAGAGAGCTGTTCGTGTGTGTGTGTGTGTGTATTCATGTGAAGGAGGCAACTGGGGAGACCAGGAACCTAGACCCAGCTACTGGGTAGACTGAGCATCTAAGCCCAGCTGCTGGAGGGATCCATACTGTACGTAGGTGTACATAATTTCAGCCAGAGAGAACAGGATCAGGCCATTGATGCTCTTTGTGTGAGTGTTTTCAGCCTGTGTTGACCTGCAAGTGGTCTCAACTTGACACTCCCCGGGGCAGGGTTTGTGTTTGAACCCTGTGGTCCAGATCAGCAGCCAGGAATCTCCTGATTGCGAGAGCAATAAGCATGGTGATGTGTACAACATGACAGGCCCCAAAGCGTCCAAGAAGTATGCGGGAGACCTACCTCGGGAAGAAAGTCTTGCTTTGGATCTTCTGAGAATTCCTGATCTGCCATTGAGACATATCAACCCCTTAGAGATGTGAACTCCAAGCAAAATTGACTAAATATAAGAGTTTTTCTTGAAAGCAAGCTCCCTGCCTGCAGTCTAACATTGTGACCCTGCCCCAGCACATGACCTGAGACATTCCCTCTGCTCAGCAGGGCACGGTGCCAGCGCATGTGTCTGGAACGGAGAAATTGCAAAGTGTCATTGCCACCCAACATGCAGAGGTCCCTGCAGGGGCAGATACATTTCTGGATGGATTGTTTTCTGCAGGTCTGTAGAAGACATGGATCCCTGGGAGGATGAGAGGGCAAGAAAAAGATGTGCACAGAACCATGGCACTAGAGATAACATTGAGTCCACATGGATCTGAGTGACAGATGGTAGAAATGCTCTGTCCTGACCAGTTTCTCAGCTGTAGCTCTTATGGGCTGCTCTGAGGTGGAAGCTCTGACAGACTGGAGCATCCCAAACGTCAAGACTGATGTACCCATCCTCATCAGATCTGAGCCTCCCACACTACGCATGGGGCCAGGCAGTCCCGGACACACGTCCAGGATCTCCAGGACAGCTGGTTGGTTGGGGCAGAGTTCATGGGACAGGAAAGCTTGCACGGGGACTACTCAAGGAAGTGGAGACACACTGGAGGCTGCATCTCCTTCTGACCCTGGGTGTACACAGACATTCCTCTGGGAAAATTCTATTTGCGGAGTTGGAGACAGGACACAGGGTCTGAGGGGGAGTGCAGGGCAGGGAATGCAGAACAAAAATTCCACTTTAGGAAAATCTTCCCTTCCTGACAAAATCTCTGGGAATTACGTTACCCACATATCACAGATGGCTGTCTCTTCGTCTCCTCCCTATCTCACAGGTTCCTAATTGCTGAGCCCCTGAGCTGAACAAATCCTGTGCTTTTCAGCAAGATTTTAGGGGGCAGAAGGCATTGAGAGCAGAGACGGAAGAGCCAGGAGAAGGATCTCGGTGGGATAGAGCAGGGATGGAAGGTCTCCCGGGCAGTGGCCCCTCTCTCCTCAGTGCTGTTCTTGGCCCTGACACGGCCCAATCACTGCTGTAAAATAAATGTATTTGCCTGACTCACACTGGATAGGATAGCTTTACATGGCTGGCAGGGAAATTAAAGACGAGCTCCACTTCAAAATAGCCTCCTGTGCCGCGTTGCTGCTCACATGGAGGTTCTTGTCAGCGCTCTGACATCCTGCTAACAACCCTTAAAGGCAGTCCTTACACCCTCCAGAGGCATCGATCCTCACCTACGTCCTGCGTGAGGCAGCCAAGGCTCAGGATCTGCTGTGAGAACCCGTCTCCCTGCATCAATTCTTGCACAAACTCCTTCTGGGGATTCAACAGATGTAGAAGTTTTCTGTAATGGTTCTGAGATGAGAGAGGAGTAGAAACCCAGAGTTTCCGATCTTATTCTCTCTGGCAGAACCAGAGGTATTTTTCCCCACTTCAGATTTCTTAGTTTGCATTGTGTGCCTTGGTCTCATGGGCACCCGGCAGGCCCCTGAGTTCCCAACGGTGTGACACGGCAAGGGAGAGCTAATCAAAGAAGCTGAAGTAGTCTTGAAAATCTCCATCTCCTCATAGGACAGACCTTGTGATCACTGCGTCCTCCATCTGCTGTCCCTCAGGGCATTTCCAGAGGATGGATTAACACCCCAGCACTGCTGCCCTTAGAGACACGCAGAGATGTGCCACTGCAGCTTTCCAGGTGACAGTGCTGCAGCTGAGACAGATACCTGTGCTTGTTCTTCTTGGCAGAGTGGGATCAGAAGCCTTTGGTTAGGCTGCAAAGATCTTCTGTGCTATGTTTTTCCATCATCCAGGACAAGAACTCCCTGTGTTCAAGATTCTTCAGGACTGCTGTGATACTGGTAAGAATATTGTGTCAGGCTGTGGAAAAGAGCAAATACACTCTTGCCTTAGGTATAGGTTCCTGGGGGTGCAGTTCTGGATTCAGACTCACCTGGAGGTGAGCGTCCACCCATGCTTGTGTGCATGAGTGTTTGGTGTCTAACGCTGAGTACAGCCAGTGCAGCTCCAGCCCCCGTGGTCTGTGAATCCTGGAGAACAATTCAGCTTTTCTCAGGGCAGACGCTATATTTAGGGAGTCAGTCACTTTGTAGGCTCCATGCTCGGGCTCTTCTCTGGCTGCAACAGGACCTCAGACCCTCAGGGTGTCGTTCCATTGCTCCTTACTTGGATGTCTGCAACCACTTGAGATGCCCCCAGGTATCCGAGGCATCCATATGTGAGAGGCAGACCCTCACCCAGGCTCAGCTGCCAGGAGTAAAGGAGGTAGAGGCCAGGTGAGACACTGAGGGGTCTCACATGGCTCCAGACACCCGTGTTTGGGCAGTTGAACCCTACCCTGAGTCTTTGTGGAGGGTCCTTCTGTAAACACGTGGGTCTAGTGCTGAACTGGAGCTTGCGCCATCCCCGGGAGCGCAGCTCTGCTTTGCAGCAGGGTCTGATCTGAAAGGCTGGTCGGTGGCACTGGCAGCAAGTGGGTCTGCTCAGGAGCACAGGCTGGTGAAAGCAGCCATGGCTTAACCTCTCTGCTCAAATCTGGAGCCACACCTGGGTCCTGCAGTCGCTGGTTACCCAGATGCAGAGAGTCAGTGCACTGCAATCATGTGCAGTAATTAAAAAAGTTTTGATCTTGTTCCAGCTTCCGAAATGTCCTGATTTGCAAACATTTAGGCCAGAAGTTGAGCTTCTGTCCTGACCAGTCTTTTCAGCCAGCAGCTCTTGCAGCAACCCCAAACTTAGAGCTAAACCATAGGTCAAACTGAGGGTTCAAAGCCTACAAAAGTCAGCTCACTATTTTAAAGCTTCAAATGCTGTATTTCCTTAGTTGTCTCCCAATATCTTCTTTATTTCTATTCTGAACTTATTGGCTTCTGCTTCTCACTACTGCTGCACTGGCCACGTCTAATGATAAATTTCAGCCTAAATGTTCCTGTAGCAGGGCTGTACAGAGGAACTGGTGAATTTTACTCCATGTTGTCAGCCATGAGCCACCCCAGAGCTTGCTACTGGCTGAAGAGCTCCTGGTGGATGATCAGCCAGGCACAGGCAGGGATCTGGTGTGGTCATCACCCTCCTGGTCTTTGCTATTGTCTGGGGAGAAGCAGCAGAAGCAGTAGCAAAGTTTTGGCACAAATGAATGCATAGATCCTGCCCATCATACTCAGACTTTTCTTATCTCTTCAGGATTGTTCTCTGGAGTTTCTGTGTTACCCTCAAGCTTCTCCTTGAACATCAGAAATTCATCTTTTCCTCTGACTGCTGCCTAGTTTTGCAGGCTTCTCTCATGGATGGATGACAATGAAGACAGAGCAGCAAAAGACAATTTCATAATCATGCTTAATCATAGAATCATTGCATTATTTAGATTGGAAAAGACCTTTAAGATCATCAGCTACAGACATTAAACCAGCACTGCCAGGTTGACCACTAAGCTATGTCACTAAACACCACATCAACACGTCTTTTGAATAACAGTTAATGTCAGTTAAGCACTGTCTGAGACTAGTTTTTGCCCTACAATTTTGCAGGAACTTCCTTTGTTGGATCCGTTGCAAGGAAGCCAGGGCTACTGAGGCAAAAGCATTGACTGAGGGAAGATGGATGTTGACCTTTTCCTCTCCTTTTGCTGCTTATTTCAAGATGTCAGCTGAGCAGGGATGAGCAACCAATAGAGAAACAAGCCCGTCAAAAGCAACAAACTGTAGGAACTTTTAAGCTATAACAGCCCCATTATTCTGCATTTTGGATCCATTCCTCCTAGCTGGTCGTGTTATGTTGTAGTACTCCTGTCTCACATGGTAATAATGATATGGATTCCTGATTTGACTCTTGTACTGATGCAGAGTCCCCACAGTTGTGGATGTCTCAGGGCTTACAGATGGGCTTCTCTGTTTAAGCACAAAAGCAAGATTCTCCTGCATGGCTTCTGCTCCCTTCACCCATCCCAACAGCAGCTCCTCCTCTTTTATCCTTGTGGGTGTCCCCAATCTGGAGAACCCTTGGCCCACCTGCCTGGGCATCCCTTTCTGCTCAGGTTATATCATTGCCTTGGTAGGAAATGGTCTAGTTTTGCTTGTCATTGGGCTGGACACCTCCCTGCGTGATCCCATCCACTGCTTCCTGGGCATGCTGGCAGTTATTGATGTCGTGATGGTGACATCTGTTGTGCCCAAGATGCTGAGCGTGTTCTGGCTGAACTCAACTGAGATTGGCTACACGGCCTGTTTTGTTCAGATGTTCCTTGTTCATTCCACAACATCAGAGGAGTCAGGAGTGCTCCTGGCCATGGCTGTTGACCGCTACGTGGCAATCTGTCACCCTCTCAGGTATCAAGCCATCCTGAAGCACCGAACCATTGCACAAATAGGCCTGACTATAGTGGTGAGAGCTCTCCTTTTCATGGTTCCCTTGACATTTATGGTGACAAACCTCCCCTACTGCCGTTCCCACGTGATTCCCCATTCGTACTGCGAGCACATGGCTGTGGCGAAGCTTGCGTGCACAGACCCCAGACCCAGTGGGCTTTACAGCGTGGCCGGGTCCTCTCTTACAGTAGGGATGGACATGTCTTTCATTGCTGTGTCCTACGGGCTGATCCTTAAAGCTGCCCTGGGGAAGAAATCATGCTGGAAGGCCTTCAGCACCTGTGGGAGTCACATCTGTGTGATGCTGCTGTATTACATCCCTGGGATAGTCTCCATATACGCACAGCAGTTTGGCAGCAGCATATCCGTGCCCACACAGGTTCTGCTGGCTGATCTCTATCTGACCTTCCCCGCAATGCTGAACCCTATTGTTTACAGCATGAGGACCAAGCAGATCCGTCAGGCAGTCCTCAAAATGCTGTTTTCCAGGAAGGTTCATGTCTGACATAGTAGTCAGAAGTTTTCCAGAGGTATTCCTCTGCATGGAGAACAGAAACAATAAGAGGGGAAGGGGAACTCATAGGCTTTAATCAACACAGGAGACCCTACTCTGTGACGAGAGTTACTTGGGACTGGAGGCATGAGCAAATATCCCTTCCTTCTGTCCAAGTGATGAAAAGAAGTAAGCTATCACCTTTGAGTTTTGAAATGTTTGTGATGCCACGAACGTCATGGTGATAATTTAAAACAACATTTCAGGGTGCCAAGTATATTCTTGTCAATACACAGATTCTATTCCGAATAGGGAAATTTCTTCTATGTTGTCCTCTTTAGCCCTTGCTAGATCTCAGGGCTAGCAGTAGGAGACTGCCCCACATTGCAGGTGCCGTAGCCACTGAGGCTCTCCTCTCTGGGCCTCTCTTGCACAAAAGGCCAACCCTCACTGAGCACAGACCAGCATTTCTGGGTGATGATGGAAACTGAGCATCTTCAAAACTGAGCTCTTTGAAGCTGTTTGTCTGTCCGACAGCTCGCACCAGCTGGGTGAAGAAACCAAAGCAGGGAGATGCGCAACGGTGTTTATCACTACCTAGGTGTCCACACCTTGCACTGATGGACATAATCACTGAGTCTACTTTGGGATACTTACCAGTCTTGTGTCTGCTTCTTGCAATGACCACAGGTACCTGAACAGCTAAACATAACGTCTTGAAGGCTTGACAGGCAACGTGCCAAAGGTCTGAGTGTTCTGAGCCCAGCTAACTCTTGCTGCTGGTAAACCAGCTGCATCCCAGACTCTTTTGAGCCCTCTCTGAGACATTCAGCTGTGTCCAACCAGGGTTCACAGGCTGTCTGGTGGGGTTGCAGCACCCAACAATGCCGAGACTTCCCTGGGTGCAACATCTCTCCTGTTCATCTCTCCTGGAATCTGGGATCCTGCTGGAAACGACGCAGATAGGCCAGCTCCCGCAGCAGTGACAGGTTTCATCGGGAAGCTGAGGCACAGGGAGCCGTTCTGAAGGTCTACAGCTTAGCGCCAGCAGATGAGAAGTCCAGCTCTGACCTGGAATAAGGAGATGCTCTGCAGGCATCCTGTTGAACTGGTACTGGGGGCTTCCTGGGAGAGGTGCATGATGATACATGTCAACAGCAACTCTCCAAAGTACCAACGCTAACAACTCATATCCCCATACCTTGCCTTTCTTCAGAACCAAGATGTTCAGTAGGTTTAGCCACCCACTTGCAGGGATGGTCGTCCTGGGGTCAGGCTGGAGTCTTCTGGGGGTCAGTAACACTTCTAGTATGAAGGGTCAACGTTTTGGGCAAAAGCATCAGGCTGGTGAGCATTTGCCTGGAGTGTTTTGCCAGAGTTATGTAACAGTTCCCATTAGGAAGTTTAAGATATGAGAGTGATGAAATAGAGATAATTCAGCAGAGGTGAATGACTGTGTCTCAGGGCTGCTCATGGTCCTCACCTTGGTGGGGGGGTGTCATCCAGACAAGGGAGCCATGGCCCCACTTGGGTCTGAGGGTGAAGGAGGAGCAGAGGGATGAAGATGGGGAACTGTGATCATTAATACAAGGATGCAGAAGAAAAGCGCACCGAGATGGCATGTTTCCTCCAACAGCAAAGCAGCAGGACAACTCTCATCCTCCACAGACACTTTCCGGGCAGAGGTCCACAAAGTCACCACTGTCTCCCTTGCAGTCATGACAATAAAAGAGGCAAGTGCAGCATAATTCCTCTGACCTATTTCAGATAGGTTGGGATGAACACTGCCCTAAAATTGCTGTTTGTCTCCACAGAGGAGAATAGCTCCAGTGATAGGCTGACACCATGTCTACAACAGCCACCGCTGTTTTTTCAGATGAATCCCATCCAAAATATCATGTTTAGTCCTCACTTTTACATTAATTTAAAAATTAAACTCGGTGAAATGCATTGTTTCAAAACTGGTTTGAATGTGTCATTCTCCAAGTAAAAAAAAAATTGTCTTGTCTTTGTGGTGTTTGACTTTCTGCTGCACTCTTCTATGACCTCTTGAAAAAAAAAACCAGTTAACAGAATGTTTCTGCTATTCCAAATTTGCAATTTTTTTTTCTGTACTGAATTTGCGCATTTGGGCCTTTTGGCCACATTTTGGGCTTGGGGGGGGCGCGTGGTGGGCATGAGGACAGCTCCTGCCCTTCTTGCACTGAGAGCCAGAAGAGACTTCTAGCAGAGCCGGAAAAGATACTGCACTCACATTGCTCCAGGCAGAAACACAAAGAAAGTCTTTCCTTCTGCTGGAGATGACCTGGGCAGCCTATTACTGTCTCCCTTGGTCATCTCTCAGCACCTGCCATTTGTAAAACTCATTAAACAGGAGAGGATTGTTACCATCCAGCTCCCTCACTGAGGTTGTTACTGAAGATGCCCGGCTCTTGGGACTCTCCATCTAGGAGACTCCCATTGGCATTGCCCGAGGTGATTTATGCACAACCCTGCAGCTCTGCCCTCATGCACGTAAGTTTCTTTCTCAGCATGAGCATCCTCAAGCATGTCTGCAAGCTGAGAGCACGGTGAGTGGTTGTACGGGAGGACGGGCATGAGTCCGGACATGACAGGCTGCTCCAGACGCCTAAGGACAGGGCAGTATGTAGTCACAACATCAGTTAGGAAAAAAGGCAATTGCTGGAAATTTGTGATTTAAAATAAATTTTCAAAATTTTAATGAAACTGCAGATCCAAGGCTGAAGAATTCTGATTTTTAAAATATTTTTTAGATTAAAAATATGACTTGGGTTTAAAAAAGCAAACAAATAAATACCAAGGCTTTTAATAAAACCCAGAAATTGTTTGCTGTAAAAGAGTTATCTTGTTTCTGTTTGTATAAATTAATCAGTAATTCGGTAAACATACATTTTCTGTAAAACCAACTAGATTTGCAACCACAGATAAAGTTCATAATTCTTTGCATACAATAGGAGGTATCTGAGTAAAAACCTGTGGGCATGCAGCCGGGGGGGTCTTGCGGACAGCCAGAATTTGGTAAAATAGGCTGGATTTGGTCACATGTGGTCGTGACCCAGCTGGGAAACAAAGCACCTTTCCTGTGAGCACCGGCTGAGAGACGTGGGTCTGTTCAGCCTGGAGAAGAGAAGGCTCCGAGGAGACCTTAGAGTGGCCTGCCGGTACCTGAAGGGGCTACAGAGAAGCTGGGGGGGGGGTT
>NW_009733480.1:14767-15436 GCF_000703405.1 Apaloderma vittatum
AGAAGGAGGGTTAATAGTTTCAAACTGAAAGAGAGTAGATTTAGATTAGATACTAGGAAGACAATAATTTTCCATGAGGATGGTGAGACTCTGGAAGGAGTTGCCCAGAGAAATTGTGGAAGACTCCTCCCTGGAACTGTCCAAGATCAGGTTGGATGGAGCTTGGACCAACATGGTCTATGGAAGGTTGGAACTGTGTGATCTTTAAGGTGCTTTCAAATCCAAATCGCTCCATGGTTCTGTGATCTGTGGTGCAGGTTGTGGAGGAGGACCAAGTGCCCCAGGAGCACACGCTGGACCAGTTACATGGTCATCAGTCAGTGCATAGTCTGGAGCTGGAGCTCTGCCCTCGACATGAATGAGTGTCCTAAACACGGTGCCAGCAGCTACACAGCACTGGCCTTTGTGCCGTGACCTGAAATAACCTTTTTTTATCTCCATAGGAGAACGTGCCTGAACCTTACACTATGCTGTGGTGGGCAACCCCCCGCCAGCACTGAGGTGATGAGAAGGAAAGCGGGAGAAGAGGTGAGATGGGGACAGCTCAGCCTGGGAGATGTGACAAAGCAGATGTAAAATGTCACAGCAGAGTACAGGCATCATTCCTCCAATCAAAGGGTTCTATGTCTAGCACTAATTACCTGTGAGGGATGAGAGGGATTAAACTGT
>NW_009733480.1:15467-28345 GCF_000703405.1 Apaloderma vittatum
AAAAATAGTGGTGCCTAGGAACTGGCAATTGGTATCTCAATGCATTTCAGCCTGCAGTACTGATTTTCCATTAAAGTTCCATTTTCATAAAGCTGAGGGAACTTAAAGGCAGAGGGGTTTTAGACAATGAAACTGCAGAGTAAGTTAGAAGATGTTTTGAACAAGTTGGGCTCATGACCAATCCCACTCCTCTGCAGAGCTGCAGAATAGGAGAGGGAATCGAGCACAGAGCTGTGGCTAAAGCACTGTGGACAAAGTGAAATCGAGGAGTTGACAAGAGTTAGAAGTTATAAAGTGGAGAAATCAGTTAAAAGATATGGAGGCATCTGCCCTTCTACACGAGGAAGAGAAGTCTGTTCCCACCTGAGAGAAAAGCAATCGGAGAACTTTATTTTTCAATGTAACTCACTTGGTAGCTGAGAACGATGTTAAATAGCTTCTGCTAAGAACAGAAAACCAATGCAGCAGCAGGTCTGGGTAATTTGCATGGGGGAAAAGGTATCTCTGAGTTGGCCAAGGAGGTCTTTGGCCCATTCTGCCAAACTTTTATGCGTCCTGGCATGCTGGGGTGACTGCAGCACTTCCTTGGACCATTACTTTAGAAAGAAAGGACGATGATGTAGTTAACTGCAGATAGCTTAGCCTGACGTCAATGCCCAACAGAATGCCCAAGAAGTTAGCAGGACATTTGGTCAATAAAGAATTAAATATTGGAATCAAATTAAATTATGGCAATCAACGTGGCTTTGCAGGAAACAGCTCTTGTCAAACAAATTTGATTTCATTTTCTGATGAGATAGTAAGTTTAGTTAATCAGAGTGTGCATGTGTGTGTGTGTGTGTGTGTTTGAGCACGGTGCACAGAGGTATCTCAAAGAAATGTGCCTCCACCATGCTGCTTTGGGGTGAGGAGCTGGCAGAATGCAATATCTGTGAAGTATCAGCAAAGCGGATGAAAATCTGAATGAATAAGTGACCTCAAAATGAAGCTGTCAGAACCATCATCACAAGAAGCTTGTGTTTCTGCAGGGATGCCACAGTGGTTGGTTCTAAACTAGAAATTGTGCTGTACAGTTTTCATCAGCTGCCCCAAAATCAGCACAAATAGTGTCTCAAATAATGCTGAGGAAAGGCAAGTACTGCAGAGCAGTCTAGAGAGACTGGCAGACTCAGTCTTTAAAAAAAGTACTGAAATCTTGGACATGTAGGAAAAAACCTCCTAGTAAGACAGATAGTGGAGTAGATAGATGAATGGAGATGAGAAACTTTCAGTGCTCTGGGCCTTCAGTTTACGAAGAATAACTCCTTGGTCCTTGGAGGTCCATGTTCAGCCATAGAGGGCTTTCTGGCCAAGCACAGGGGGGTAGGCGAGGATGCTGTGGCTGGAAGGAGTAGAGGGCAATGTCAAATGGGAAGAAAAGCACATGGTTCTAACCATGGGGATGATCAGCACTTGAGGCAAAACTCAAGGGGTGGAAGGTTGCCATCTCTGGATGCCCACAAACGTGCAGTAGTGCAATTTCTTTCAGGAAAGCATGCTTTAGCAAATTCCACGCGATGGGGCTCTAGAGAGAAAAAAAAATGGATGTAACTCCACTGTTTTTGGTGGGACAGCATTCTGCCCTAGTTTGGCCTTCACTCATGGATGGGTGAGTGCAGAAGAGGATAGCGCCATTTGAACTCTACCCTTCTTGGCTGTGGTTAGCAGCTGGAGGCTGTTCGTGATGCTCATGTCCCCTTAGTGTCAGGCGACAACTTGGAGCATCATTTTTCCAGCTGTGGTTTCTCTCAGACCAGTTTCACAGTGGACATGTTGTCTAGTTGCAGCTTCTGCATGACTCAGAGTAGCCACAGGATAGAACTTGTGTGACATCAACCCATATTCTAAGTCCTCTCTCTAAGCAGGCCATAGGGAGGGAGGACTTGCTTGCAAGCCCTTAAGACCTGATGTTGCACTGCTTATGAAGGCTGGGCAAGGACCAAAGAAGCTGAGATCATTAAGTCCCACTTATGACCACTGACAGTGGCAACAGTGGAGGGAAGCCACCACAAGACAGGTCACCGTGGTGCCAGCCTCTGGACAGACAGAGATATGGCAAAAGCTAAACGTAAATCAGAGGGGCTTGGAGGAGAAACAGAAGAGAAGGTGGCCCCACATAAGCAATAGGACAGCCAGGATTCTCCAGTCCTCTGGAAAAGCGTCCTCCGGAAAGCACCAGCCACAGCATCCGTTTAAAAGCCAGAGAGCAGATAGCAGGTTCTGAATGTTTTTACCCAAATAAGTAGAAAAAAAAGTGTGTGAAGCTTGAGAACTGCAGTGTGCACAGATTTATGATCAAATTGATGGCAGCAAAACCCCAACCTTTCTGTCATTGTTGCAGGGAATTAAAGTTGGGGACAAAGATGTGGCCTGACCTACCTGTGTCATGTCAACCTCCAATCAATCTAACACCAGCTCTTTGCCGTTTCTCCTGATGGGCATCCCCGGCCTGGAAGCTCTCCACGTGTGGATTTCCATCCCATTTTGCTTTACATACATCATGACCTTGCTGGGAAATAGCATAGTCCTTCTCACTGTGAGGCTGGACAAAAACCTTCATGAGCCTATGTACTACTTCATTTCTATGTTGGCTGTCATGGACCTCATCTTCTCAACTGCTGTGGTTCCCAAAATGCTGGGTGTATTCTGGCTGGATTCAAGAGAGATTGGTTTTGAGGCCTGCTTCACCCAGATGTTCTTCATCCACACATTCACTGCAGTGGAGTCAGGGGTGCTCCTGGCAATGTCCTTGGACCGGTATGTCGCCATCTGCAACCCTCTGAGGTACAACGCTGTCATAACAAGCTCAAGAACCATCCAGATAGGACTGCTGTCTCTAGCCAGGGGAGCTGGCGTCATGGCACCTTTAATGTGCCTCCTCACCAGCTTACCCTACTGCAGAAACAGAGTCATACCTCACTCCTACTGTGAGCACATGGCTGTGGTGGAGCTGGCCTGCGCCGACCCCTCTGCCAGCGATCTCTACAGCCTCATTGTGGCAACACTATTGGTAGGGACAGACTCTGTCTTCATCACCTTCTCCTATGGTATGATTCTCAGGTCTGTGTTGAGGCTGCCATCCCAAGAGGCTCGCCTCAAGGCCCTCAGGACCTGTGGATCCCATGTTTCCATCATCCTGATGTTTTATATAGGTGGCCTACTCTCCATGTACCTGCAGATGTTCTCTTTCGGCTTGGCACCTCATGTACAAGTCCTGGTGGCTGATTTCTATTTGACAGTCCCTCCCATGCTCAACCCCCTCATTTATGGCATAAAAATGAAGCAGATCCAGGAAGGGATCTTCAAACTGCTGGGGCAGTTGGCAGGTCTCAGTACATCACAAGCTGATAAAGACAGGTCTGATGCTGAGAGAGGGATGCACCACCAGAAAATCCTAGAATAGGTGTGAATCCCATACTAGAATAGGTGTGAAATTAAGAGCCGTGAATCATCCCCTAGAAATGTCCATCTCTCTCCCATGACCAGGCCAGATGTCTAACGCTGACATGGCAATAGCTTATTTACATGAAATTAATCATTGTTAATACCTTTGACAGTGATTCCTTAAGTGAGCTAAATCACACATCCACGACAAATTAGCCTAATCAACAGGATGGCAAACAGCATCACTGATCACTTACAGAAGCGTTGAAGAAGTCCAAGCCCCAGATTCTCAGAAGAATGGTCTCATGATAATTGGCACCATTGGGAAGCTGTGGAAGAAGAGCTAAAGGTGGCCAAGGGCCATAAAAAGAGAGGGAAAGGGAAAGGGAAAGGGAAAGGGAAAGGGAAAGGGAAAGGAAAAGGAAAAGGAAAAGGAAAAGGAAAAGGAAAAGGAAAAGGAACAGGAAAAGGAAAAGGAAAAGGAAAAGGAAAAAGGAATTATTTGCAAGGTGTTAGCTGTTGCCTGTCAGGATAGAGAAAAAGAAGGCAGAAAGACAGCAAAGTTACAACTGTCTCTGAAAATTGAGCAGCTGCAGAAACAGTTACAGGAAGAAAAGGAGAACAGAAAAACAAAAACTGGAAGAAAAGGTTGAAATTGATGCTGTGAAAAGTCAAAATCAGGACTCAATAGTCACAGTGACTCCTAGGCAGGTATCCTTTATTGCAGTGCTGAACACACAGGAGATCACTTCACCCAACGTGCGTGATGTAGAGAGTGAGGTGCATAGCTCATGTGCAGGTTATACATACACATTCACAAAATTTCTGATAAATTATTAACGTATTCATTACTTTCTAAGAACTCATCATCCTAGTTTACCACCCCCATGACAATGTGTGTATATAGCCATCTCACAACGCAATTGTTACATAGTTCATTGCTGCTGCTTGTTAAAAGTCTCTAAGCTAGGAAATTTCCATCAGGCCCTCATTTCATAAATCATAGAATCATCAAGGTTGGAAAGGACCTTTAAGATCTTCAAGTCCAACCTACAGCCCTACACCACCCTAACACTAAACCATCTCCTCAAGTGCCACATCCAGCTGCTTTTTAAACACGTCCCGGGCTGGTGCCTCCACCACCTCCTTTGGAAACCCATTCCAAAATGACACTCATGAAGACTTCCTATTCTTCTGACATTTTACAGATTAGGAAATTAATTTTATCCTCTGAATGGTAGAATGGAAATATAGAATCATTTAGGTTGGAAAAGACCTTTAAGATGAATGAATCCAACTGCTAACCCAGCATTGCTGGGTCCACCAGTAAGCACCTGAGCACCACATCTACACATAACCATTGGAGGGACCCACATGGTGGTGAACTGAGGGAAGGTTGGCTTTTTCCCCTCAAATCCTCCTGAATATGAAGCCAGACCTATCACGAAATCAGAACAGTCCTGGCTGGTGTTCAAGGAGGACTCTGTTCTTCTGCCTTTTATCCCAATCTGGAGCTCCTGGATCCAGCCCCTGTTCCTGGATCCCTTCTGCCACTGAGCCTGGGGCTGCCCCGGTGCCACCGGCTCTGCAGCACCCCTGGGGACGATATCAGGGGGGATGAGTCGGGTTCGATATCAGTTTTGTAAATAGTTCATTATTTTTGCTATTTCCTTATTAGTACTATTACTGATTTATTAAAGCTGGTTTAGTTTTCTTTTCCAATCTGCAAGTCTCTCTGCTTTTCCCTTCTCATTTGGGGAGGGAGAGGGGTTACAGAGCACCTGTCAGCGTTCAGTAGCTGGCCCAGCCCTAACCCTCAATAATAAACAAGAATCGACTGATAGCCTGATACCCACCACAATTGGTTATGCAATGCTGAAACTACTACTTAGAGGACCCACAGCAGTTCTCGAACCCTGTTAAATGGCAAAATGGGATGAAATTAAAAGGGACACAGAACGCATTGAGGGATTAGGGGATAATGACCCAGCCAACCAGGTTCCTGGGCAGACCTAACATATGGCATTGTAAACCCTGACCGTGAAAACGGAGGGGGGCAATCCATTAGCTGGAAAATCCAACCCAAAACTCCAAATAGGAGATCACTGAGTGTGTCCAATAAAACAAACATCCCCATAGGGAACAGGCACTAGACCAAGGGCCAAAATACCTGAAGACCCACAAGAAGAGTCTTGGGAGCTGAGGAACAAGCTGTAGAGGAAAGCATTGGCACTAGGCAGTCCCAGAGCCACAGCCCAGAATCTGCCTGCTGGCATTGTCCCAAGTCTAATTCAAGTCTTCCAGAAATTAAATCATGGCAGAAGGGAGCGCACTCCAAATGCTCCCACACCACTGTGTGCTCCAGAAAAGAGCGATAACCCTTTCCTCCCGCTCAGGGAGGAACTGCAACACACGTGGCCAAAAACCAAGAAACCAGGACCGCAACTGCATCTGCTTGTCCAGCAAGTGGAATCCTATCAATGGATAAATAATAATGGTTCATATATTTAGAGTTCATTTGGTCCTAGATAACATCTGGCAAAATTCCTAATTGACACGGGAGAAAAAATTTCAGTACTAACACAACAGGATGTCAAGAAGCCGGGTGTGCAACCGGGACACTGAAGAGTTAAAATTACCAAATGAACAGAGCAAGTGTTGTCTGCTGAACACTGAAAGTTAGTTTGTAGTTCACCTTGTCTAAGTCTGTTCCCTTTGTGATTAAAAATTTGGGGTTTGATGTTTCGACCGGCTGAACCTGATAAGAGCAATGCGTGGTCGTTTGGTTCAAATGCCAACCCTAACCCTGATAAAAACAGGGAGGTGACAGTGCAATGTGCCCTGCACAGCCCCCGCACTCCCCAATTCAGAGATTATCAAGGTACTACGGCACCCAATCTCTGCTGTGCCACAAAACGGAATTTGGTATCATCGAATTATGGAATAGTTTGAGTTGGAAGGGACCTTTAAAGCCCATCTAGTCCAACCACCCTGCCATGGGCAGGGACATCTTCCACTAGATCAGGTTGCTCAAAGCCCTGTCTAACCTTGTCTTGAATGTCTCCAGGGATGGGCCTTCTATCACCCCTATGGGCAACCTGTACCCTTGCTACAAAAAAAATTCTTCCTTATATCTAGTCTGAGTCTACTCTCTTTTAGTTTAAAAACATTGACTTATCAGAACAGGTCCTGATGTCTTCTGAGGTACTAGCAGACTTGGAAAAATGGCACATTATTTCCAAGGCCAGCTCCTCATACAATTCGCCAGTCTGGCGAATCCGAAAACCAGGCGGGAGATGGCATCTAATGATTGATTATTGGTGCTGGAATGCCAACACACCCTGCTAATGGCTGCAGTACCCTGTACTGCAATTTTAACAGCCATGTACAAGCAGGCGCACACCCATGGATGGCAGTGCTGGATGTAAAAGAGATGTTCTTTATGGTCATCTTGCAGGAGAAGGATAAAAAGAAATTTGCTTTTATGTAGGAAAGTGTACGATACACCCCGAACAGCCTCCTACACCCCTGACTGCTCATGCTGTGCTTGCTGAACTTCTACAGTCTCACTTCCCCAGAATGTGGAACTGTACCTATATATATATATATATATATCTCTGCACCAATATATATATAACTGTACCAGTAAGTACATAACTGTTCCTATGAATATAACTGCACCAATATATAGATGATACTCTTATTGGAGGGACCTCCCTGAAGAAGTGGGAAGGTGCAGCAGAAGCAGCATGGCAAGCACTACATAAAGCAGATGTCAAAGTTCCACCTGAAAAATGTCAGGGACCAAGTAGAGAAGTCAAGTTTTGAGGTGGCTGGTGGATTGCAGGGGGTACAGCAGTTCTCCCAGACACCCTAAGTCAAAAGGAACAAGTGCAGATGCTACAGTGTAGGAAATGGCTATGACAGGTCATGGGGACTTCAGGACACTGGAGGAAACATGCACCTGGGTTTTCTGTCATTGCTTGCCCACTCTACTCACTTTTATGAAACTGTGGAGATAGAAGCCAGAACATGAAGAGGCAGCCAAAGCCCTAACATAGGAATTAGAAACATACCAACCATTGCGACCAGAGCATGCACACGCCCTATCACAGCAGAATGGGGTTTTGCAGAACACAGTACTTATTAGAATCTATTCCAGATTGGGCCAAAAAGGTCTTTAGCATTTAGCTCAATTGCATTTAAAGAGACAGAACAGAAATATTCTGAGTGGGAAAAGGGGCTTTTTTTCTTTAGTTCAAGCAGTTAAACAAGTTGCACCACTAAAGGGTAATCCTTTTGGGAAAACCCTGCCAAGACTTGTATTGTTTCCTCTTTCAAGAAACACTACCAGGAATGACACCAGCACAGATAACCATCAAGAATAGCTTATCCTCCTTGAGGGGCAATCATCACCAGCATGGACCAAATGTGGTTCACTTGTCAACACGATCAACCCACTGGGTGGAAACCCTCGCCTCATTTATGCTAATCAGTATGGCAACTATATGAGCCATACAGGCTTCTCAGTTATGGGTGCAATCTGTTGTAACAGCACTTACAAGGAAAGGTGATGAGGACAACTTCCCACTGAGGTTCAGAAGGTGGGCTGGGGTAATGCAACTAAATTTGGAAAAGAACTCCAATCCCAGTGACATCCAGCCAATTTCCCATATGACCCCACTGACAGTAAAGCTGCAGCTTTTGTTTCAACAGAACGCAACGCTTTGGTCTAGACCATGTACTCAGTCGATGCGCTGGGATTAAATCGCGATGGAGCTGTCCTCTCTCCATTAGAACATCAAGAATGGAACCAACAAAAATGGGCCACCAACGTCAGTGTATGTGTTATACTGGAGTAACAAGGATTTGTTTGTAAAATACCAGTAAAGGGTCAAGACATTTGTCTTGACACTGAAGAAAATGTTTGTCATTTTGAAATTACCCTGATGAAACACCTGAGACTGCACTTATGTATGTTGGAAATTGATGTGTTTGTTGGAGGACCCGTTGTGATTCCATATTTATAGATAACACACTTGTGGAGACACTCGAATACGTGTAGTTGTAATTTTACCAAACTTATGGGATCTGACCGTAACTATTCAGCTCCTGTCACAACCTACCAATTGTAACAATCAAATTACACATTATATCAAGATCTACCACCTAACCCCCCTGGAATGAATCTTACACTGGTTAAAAAAAACAGCTGCAACATGATGATCCAAGGAGACTGCTGTGGGCAACAGTGTTAAGGCATCCAACACAGCTGCCCACAGCATTCTCCTAGAGAAATGGACTGCTCTTGGCTTGGATCAGACACACACTTCACTGGGTGAAAAACTGGTTGGATGGCCGAGTCCAGAGAGTTGTGGTCGGTGGGGTTAAATGCAGTTGGCGGCCGGTCACGAGTGGTGTCCCCAGGGCTCAGTGCTGGGGCCGCTCCTGTTTAACAATTTCATCAATGACCTGGACGAGGGGATGCAGTGCACCCTCAGTGAGTTTGCAGAGGACACCAAGTAGAAGTGGAAAGTGTCCATCTGCTTGAGGGTAGGGAGGCTCTCCAGAGGGATCTGGACAGGCTGGGTCACTGGGCCAAGGCCAACTCAATGAAATTCAATAAGGCCACATGCTGGGTCCTGCCCTTCGGCCACACCAACCCCCAGCAGCGCTACAGGCTTGGGGAGGAGTGAGCTGCCAGGCAGAGAGGGACCTGGGGGTGCTGGCTAACAGCCATCTGAACATGAGCCAGCAGTGTGCCCAGGTGGCCACGGTCAAGGGGAACCTGGTAGGATACCTGACTGAGGTGGTCACCAACAGCAACAGTGACTTTGAATCTAACACTTCATCCAATTATAATTTTGTTAGCCTTTACAGTACTGTACTTATAATAATTTTGTGCATAAAGATTTGATACATAATGAAGCAAATACTCCCTGTTCATCATGAGAAATCCCCCAATAATGTAATTAGCAATAATATTTTATACTAAAAGCTATTTGCTTACCATGGATTTGCAAGTATGTCACTGTAACTTATAAATAACATTAATTTTGGCACTTCGACTACACAGTTTATCAAATAATTGGGCTCTTACCAGTAATCAGCAAAATGCCACATATTTATGACATAGAAGCAAGAGGTAACTGTACTACCACTCTATGAGTTCATAAAGTGGATCAACTTTATCAGGGAGTGCAGTGATAGGACAAGGGATAATGATTTCAAACTGAAAAAGAGGAGATTTAGATTATATATTAGGAAGAAATTCTTCACTGTGAGGTCAGTGAGACACTTGGAACAGGTTGCCCAGGGAGGTTTTGGATGTCCCATCCCCAGAAGTGTTCAATGCTGGGATGGACAGGGCTTCAAGCAAGCCAGTCTCGTGGGAGGTGTTCCTGCATGTGGCAGGGGGGTGGGAACTAGATGGTCTTTAAGGTCTGTTTCAACGCAAATCGTGCTGTGGTTCTGTGGTTCTGTGATGGTAGTCAGGGGTTGAAATGTGATGGATGCACTTGACCCCTTTAACCCCACCAACAGCAGCTTGGGCCAGGGTCTCACAGCCTCGAGAGGCAACCTTGAGAGGGGACTCTGCTCAAGGGGAGTCCTTCTCCCCAAACCTACCTGTGTCCTCCCAGTGCTGTCATGAGGTTTTGGGCTTTGGCTCCTGCTCAGCAGTGATGCCAGGGGCCCATGCAGGCTGCCTGTTGAGGGGCCTGATTGAGGGTCCATCCCTTGAAAGGCAATCCTGAAGGTTAAAGGAGAGCAGAAAGGCTGGATGTGTTAGAGCACAGAACCAGGCTGTCCCCGGGTGCCAAAAGACGAGCTGGTGGGGAAGAAGACCTGGCTGAACAGGGAGATGTGACTGGAACTCAGGGGGAAAAAGTGGATTTCTTACCTTTGCGAGAAGGGACCAGCAATTCAGGAGGACTACAAGGATGTTGTGAGGGTGTGTAGGGCTAAGAGTCTCCGTGCTCTGTTGGATGCAGGGGGAAAGAGAGTGACCAAGGATGAGGAAACGGCTGAAGTACTTAACACCTTCTTTACCTCAGTCTTCAGTAGCAAGAGTAGTTGTTGTCCAGGTACCCAGCTCCCCAAGCTGGAAGATAGGGACAGGGAGCAGGATGAAGCCCCAATAATCCAAGGGGAAATGGTCAGAGACCTGCTGCTCTACTTCGACACACACAAGTCTGGACAAGGATCCACCTGAGGGTACTGAGGGACCTGGAAGAGGTGCCACCAAGTCACTCTCTGTCATTTGTCAGCAACTGGAGAGGTCCCTGTGGACGGGACGTTAGCAAATGTGATGCTCATCTACAAGAAGAGCTGGAAGGAGGATCCCAGGAACCACAGGCCTGGCAGTCTGACTTTGGTGACAAGGACGGTTATGGAGCAGATCACCTTTAGGGCCACCACACAGCATGTAGAGGACAACCAGGGGATCATGCCCAGTCAGGGCAGATCTTCTTGACTAACCTGATGCCCTTCCATTGCAAGGTGACCTGCTTAGTGGATGAGGGACATGTTGGGGGTCTGGGGCTGCGATCGTGGGGGATTTGGGGTGTCCCCATCACTGCAGCTCTGCCTGTGACACCAGCTGCTCCCAGCCCCAAGGAGAGAGGCACTTTCCCTTGTTTACCTGCAAAGCACAGATAGACCATCATGGCTGAGTAATTAGCCTCAGGACACTTCCAGCTATTAGCCATAGCTCACTTGCTAATTTTTAATCTCTCCTTTGGGTGAAGTGTCCAAAGCAAACAACAGTTTAACCCTGTGAGTGCTGGCCACACGGAGATGCCAGGCTGTTTGGAGATGGGCAGTGGGGGGCAGGGAGGCGACCTCAGCCACCCCTGGACCCCAGTAACAGCTGGTGGGTTTGGGCAGCGTGGAAGTGTCTGCAGGATGGCCTGAAAGAGCTGGACACGTGGCTGAGGTGGGACTTGACAAAAACACATTTAAGGGCCTCAGCCCAGCACTGGCTCCCTGGGCCCCCCGCCGGGGCACAGCCCCCAGCTCCCACCCATCCCCCTGCCGGTTCAGCCCCACCAGCCCTGGACTTGCACCACGCCTCCCCCCCACAGCCCATTGCCCAGCCTCAGGCCACTCTCCAAAACAATGCGTATTTTCATCCCAGGTAAATTAACTCTGTTCAGCAGCATTTCCTTCCAGGGCTCCTTGGGACCTGCAGCCCAACGGGTCCTGTTTGGAAACACCCTCCAAGCTCTGGGCAGAGGGGGCTGGAGGTGCCATTGGATCAAGTTTTCTCATTTTTCTGTGGCATTTTCAGTCCCTAAAAATGCCTGAGCCCTGGGGCTGTGTTTGAGGGAAGGGTGAATCTCCGATTTTTACAGACCTCTGAAAGTTTTGAACTTGGCTGCTGCTCTCTGTACCAGGCAGCTGCCCCACAGACCTGGGGGAGCTGCATGAAATCTGCGACTGCCGCAAGCGCGGGGTGTGGGACCAAATCCCCCAGCACTAGGAGGGAGTTTGCGAGTCCCCACGGGACATCTCAGAGGAGTCCGAGTCCCAGCCTGGGCACAGCAGGCACAGGGGACAGCGAGGTGCAGCTATGCTGCAAAGGGGACAGAGTGGTCCCAGTGGCACCAGTGCCCCTGTGCAGGGCTGGGAGAGGGGGGGGGCAAGGAAGGGAGTTGTTGGAAAAATGTTTATTACTGGGGGGCAATCTGGAAAGGGGCACCAAGTTCTGTGGCCAAATCTCTCCCCTTGACCAAGGGGATGGAGGGACAGTGCCGCCATCTCAGTGCCACCAGCCCTGGCTCCAGTCAAGGAACTAAGGCAAAATCCCCAGCGAAGCATCATCTCTTCAAACCTGAAAATTGGCCCCTCAGCAGTCTGGCGAGGAGGTGAGGTCACAACAGCACAGCCACCAGCAATCAATCCTCCTGTGGCCCCGTGCTGTGATTACTATCCAGCTCGTTAGCACTAATTGGACTATTCCCAGGAAGGGAGCCCGATGGAAAAAAAAAATAAAGTTCAGTCGCTTTTAACTTTGACTTGTTTGAAAGCCCAGGGGAAGAGAATAAGTCAGACGACTTGAGACAGCCTGAAGGGATGCTCCTGTGCCATGTCACCGGCCACACAGCCCAGAATCTCTGCCCAGGACAAGGGGACATTGCCCGAGTCGCCTGCCAAGGCAGTCTCAGGGCTGGTCCTTGGGGCGAGGCTCACTGCTCACAAAATGCCTTGTCCAGCTCCACTGCGAAGGGTGCTGGAGGGTCCCCAGCCCTGGAGTAGCTCTTCCCCAAGCCAGGAGCCTGTTCCCCACCACCCCAGAGTTCCACGACAAGTTCATCGAGTGCAAGGGACCAAGCCGTGCTCCAGCCTCCACTTCCCACAGCACGGAATGCCGGGGGTGCCCCAAAAATGGTCCCCACTGCCCTCCTTTAGGGGTGCTCGTGATCTACAGCCTCGCCAGCTCGAGCAGTGCTGGG
>NW_009733480.1:28386-29106 GCF_000703405.1 Apaloderma vittatum
GCTCCCGCTGTGGGCTGGGGTCAGCCTTGGTGGCTGTCCTGGCTACACGGGATTTGGGACAGCTCTTGGGGCCGCTCTGAAGGCAGTTGCCCAGCAAACCCTTCAATTTGTGCCTCCCAAACCCCAAGTTCTGCCTCCAGGACAGCCTCACCCTGTGTATGGACCCTGCCCATCATTCCCACAGTGCCTAACCCTGCGCCCTGCTCCCCCAGGGCTCTGCCACACCGGAGCTGCCCCAGGAGCACAGCCTGCCAAACTGACCTGAGGTGGGATGGGGAGGTCTTGCAGCCCCCGTCCCAGCCACCACCCCCACCCTGTCCCTAGGGCTGTGCAGCCAATGGTCCCTGCACCGCCTCCCGCAATTGGCGGCCGGGTTCAAGGAAGCAAACCGCGGGGCAGTTCCGGTCCCCGGTGGGTTTCTTCAGGTCTGAGCTGGTGACAGGCACCTCGGCTAACCCTCCTGCTTCCACCCCAGATGGTGGACAGGGCCAAGCGCCAGCATGTCCGGGCAGCTGAGGGGTGGCCAAGAGGACAGGACTGGTGGGGCAGTGGACAGGGAGGGTCTGGATGGCGAAACATCTCCCTTTTTCAGTGATGTCCAATGACAGGACAAGGGGCAATGGGTACAAGCTGGAACATAGGAGGTTCCACAAAAATATTAGAAAAACTTTTTCCCTGTGCGGGTGCCGGAGCCCTGGCCCAGGCTGCCCAGAGAGGGGG
>NW_009733480.1:29288-30240 GCF_000703405.1 Apaloderma vittatum
GGCATCCTGGGCACCCCCAGGGCATTTTATCCTGGCGGGGAGCAGAAGATGGTCTGAGCCTGTGAATGGCTGCGGCCGGGCTGAGGACCTTCCCCAAACCGCTCCATCGTGCTGCTCCGGGCTGAGCCTGCCAGAGCCAAGCACGGCTGGAACTGATGCCTGGCTGGGGTTGAGGGATGTGCTGGTGAGCCCGTCTGGCAACAGGCAGTAAGAGATGGTGCATCCTCCACCACAGACGGCCCCTAGCCCTGCAGAGTCCCACACATCCACCTCATGGCTGCCAGGTGGGCACGAGCCCTGGGCTGTGTTGGAGTCACCTGTGCTGCCTTGGTGGTGCCCTGAAGCCCTTCCCTGCTTGGACAGCAGACCTCATGGAGGGAAAACATCACACATAATGACAGCCTCTCTTGCAGAGGGGTGGGTGTCCCGTCCTGGATCCCAAGTCCTCCTCAGGTCCACCATGGCAATGCGCAAAGCCAAGCTCCTGAAGCAGATTTTCTCCCTGCCCCAAGATTTCTAACATCAGAAGGTGAGCCAGGAGCAGCGTGGGTGAGCTGGGAGGACAGTGACAGCAGTGCCTTGTCCTGGGGTTGCAGGGACAGCGAGAGGAGAGGCGCCCAAAGCCCCAGCTCTCTCCTGGTGGGTCAATGAGGGCTGTGGGTCCAGTTCCAGGTGCAGAGGGGTGTGTGCATCCAGGTGATGCCTGCGCATCTCCAGGACCTCTTTGGTAAGACGTGACCCTTCCAAGCTGAAGAAGGGTGAGAACCGCGCTGACAGGCAGTGACCACTGCCCTGGGGAGGACAGTCTTTCCCCTCTGCTGCTGCGGACACTGCTGGGCTACCTGGTGTGAGCAAGATAAATGAATGCGTCTCCAAACCTCTTCCCTCTGCTCCGTGCTGCCCTGGGGACGCAGCGGTGGCCCCGGCCACCACATCAGGCATGGAAAACGGG
>NW_009733480.1:30506-60012 GCF_000703405.1 Apaloderma vittatum
ACTGCCACCTCCTGCCACCTCCCTGCACTGCCACCTCCTTCCTGTCACCCCTGGCCCTGCTGGTACTGTCATGTCCAGGGCCAAACCCCCCAGTCCTGCACATCCCGGCAGGCAGAAGGGGCTGCACCCCGATCCGTTCCTGTTCCAGTCTGGGACAGCAGCTGCAAAACAGGGTCCTGTTTGTCCCAGGGCTTTTTGTCTGGTCCCCCCCAGGCCTGGTGTGTGGGGGGGTGCAGGGCTGGGTGCCCTGGCCAGGGACAGGTGGCCAGGCAGTGGCAGAGGACAGCACCAACCTGCCATCATTCCTGTCTGGGAGCTGCACTGTGCTGCAAGGATGGGTTCTCCATGGCCTAACAGAGAGGGACCCCGTGAGGGGAAGAGTCTTTGCACCCTCTGGGATAGAGGAGACGGGCAGAGAGCAGAGCCCCGACAAGCCCCGCAGCCATTCCCATCCAGCAGCCCACGCAGCACGTTCTGCCCCTCTTCCCCAGAGCAGGGACTGCTGCTCCACCACAGCCTGACCAAGCCTCTCCCCCACACCACTTCTCACTGATCCTTCCTCTCTCTCTGCCTGTAAAGCTCTGCAGGCTGGGACCAGTGCAGGGACAGTCCTCCCTTCCCAGAGCACAGCCCAGCCAAGTGGAGGAGGGACAGTCCGCTGTCACGGAGACACTCCCAGAGCAAAGCAGCACCAACCTCAGCTGAAAGCTTAAAGCATCAGTGCATCCACTTGATCCTCCCCAAGACCATCACAAGATGGGCAGAGCAGAGCATCCCCTGGTCCTGGGAGCTGCCACGTCACTGGAGCATGGGCAGTGCCATTGGCATCCATCAGACACTAGTGTGGGGGGCTTCAAACTGGACCTTACAACCAACAGGTGCCTACGGACAGCTCTGGTGCTGTCAGCATTTGACTGGTTTTGCTCATTCCCTTTTGCTATGTCCTCCTGCCCAGGTCCATGCACTGAATTCTCTTGACTTTCAGAACAGCAGGACTGTGTCTAACCTGCCTGTGGAAACAGT
Organism: Apaloderma vittatum; assembly: GCF_000703405.1. NCBI lineage: Eukaryota > Metazoa > Chordata > Aves > Trogoniformes > Trogonidae > Apaloderma > Apaloderma vittatum. Next base: position 31,530 of record NW_009733480.1, read on the forward strand.
CCCTGGGCCTGGTAACTCTCGAACCATGGCTGGGGCCTGGCTGGGGATGTCCACTGCATGCAAACAGCAAATAGCTTGTAGGGCAGGTCTATGGGTCCAGGGGGTCTTTCCTAGGGCTCCCAAGTTATACGGGTCTGGCCAGGATCAGCCTAGGGAGGCCCTGCCTGCTCCCACCACCCAGTGACCACTGTATTGTAATGGATCCCATCACTGGGGCCAAACCTGAGTGAGAGACTTCATGTTGTGCTTTTCCTACTGCCAAGGCTCTTACAGACCCTGTGCGCGCAGTTAAATGCAAACGGCTCAAGAAGTGACATAGAGAGAGACTGCAGGAAGAGTCTCGGCTTCCATGGAAACCCAGAGCCAGCTCACAGGATTCTGATTTCAAGCACCAGTTAAGACCATTCCCTAAAGGTGACAGAGTGCCCTGTATCAGATGGTGGGAGCAAGGAAACCAGCACAGCATCACCCAGTCCCACTCAGGTGCTGGTGGGAGCGCAGTGTCTGTCCTAAGCAAAGGGGCAAAGACAAAGATTGTGGAGGGTAAGAAGGGGAGGGAAGAGCCTGAGCCAGGCACCCGAACTGGGAGATGCTGTCTGAGTCCAATATGAAGCTGAACAGCAATTTGGGGTGGTGGTGACAATGCACAAATGTTGAAGAGTAGAGGACAGCAGATCTGTGGGCCAAGGAGCTGCTCTTCCACCTGAACATCCCCAGGCAGTGGTGGACCTCTCCAGGAGCGAATAACCTCTGCTGGCTCTTTCATTTTGATCCTTTCCTTCTGTGTTGGCAGGAGAGGGAGGCAGCAGCAGCAGCACGATCACAAAGGCATCTCTCTATTTGGGACAGACATAGAGCAATGACCACAGGGTTTATCCCACCCAGCCGTTGCCATCAGGAGCAGTGAGGTGGGTAATGAGATGCGTGCTGGAGGAGCATCATATCAGCCCTGCTGGTCAGGATGCTGGTCCACAGCCAGGATCTCTTCACCCCGGCCATCATGCAGGTGAAGGGAGGGGTATTTATGAAATCCTCAGCGGAGAGTTAATGAGCGTGCCTGCCTCAGAGAGAGCAGCAGCAGCAGCAGGTATAGATATTGCTGAGGTCTTGTTCCTTCCGGCGTGGCAGTCCCAGGTAGTCCCAGGCAGGGGCTCAGGGCAGGCAGGGTGGGGCGGAGATACCCTTTCCCTTTGGTCTGTGTTTGGGGTGAGGCTGGCCGAGACACCCCACTCATCGAGTTTGGGAACCCTGGCATCTGCTCCTCCCAGGCCAGGAGGGTTCTGAAGCCTTGCTTGCATGACTGCCCAGAAGCCAGGCTGGAACAGACCTTGAAAGGCCACAGTGTCAGTGCCTACGTATCTTAGTCTTCTCTGTGCTGTCACCAGATCCTTCAGCTTTTCCTTCTGGTCAGCTTTTCTAGACCCCGATGACTTTTGTCCCTTTCCTGGCTCACATCATGCGTGGCCGATCTTCTCTGGAGATCCAAACTGGATGCTTCTGTGCTGCCAGAGACGTATCTAGATCACAGGGCGTGCAGCTGGGTGAGACCCTGCCCCCCTTATGGTGTCATGTCTAAATAGGCACCTTTCCCAAATGACCCGACTTCAGAGTTTGTTTAACACAATGTACTTGCCAGGTGACCACACCAACTGACATTGATGACCTCCTGCTCTTGGTATCGTGATGCTGATGGCACTTCCTTGCCACAGGGGAAAACCCAGTTATCCAGAACTGGTGAAACACCAGCACATTCCAACTTCAAGATTTTGGGCCAGATCCCTCTCATCAAAGTCAAATATGAAGAGAAGTTGGATGGTCAGCTCAAAACCATTACCCATGGTAGATGATCAGATACTTTGTCCACACAAGACCCATTCCCCTGCAGCACTACCAGCAATTTTACCGCACCCGTCTCTTAGTGAGAGTACTTGCTTTGGATTTTATTAATTTAAAATATTCTTGCAATGCATTTGGTTGGGTGGGCTTTTTCCTCATTCTTTCCTCATCTTTTCTAAAGACCTTGGATTTTTATTTCCAATTTTGTTAATGTCATAATTAACATTCACACTGACTACTGTCTAACTATCCTCTCTCATGTAATTGAGGGGGGAGCCACTTATAACCCCCTGCCAAACCATGATTTGACTTTTGCCCAAGTCATGCTCCTCTGTGACTCACTAGTAAATGATTGCTGGCTTGAAGAGAAGAGTAACTAGGCTTGAGTTGAAATGGAGTAGAACACATCAGGCATCAGCCCAAAGGGGAGGAGGATGTCAGGCCAACTGAGTCTGATAACTCCTGGCCGTGGGACCAGTCCAGCCGGGACCCTGGTGAAGCAGCCGATGCCCTCAGAGTGGCTCAGGAGAAAGAGGTGGTGACCAGACAAAGAACTGGCCGAGGAGTAAGGACCAGGGGGCCGCACCAGCAAGGGACACACCAGCTCCAGGGAGCTCAGGAGTGGACATCCTGGAGCTGATTTGTCGTTGTTAAGAACCTTATCAGAGGCTGCAGGGGCTGATGAAACCTGCTGATGAAACCTGACAGGCCAAGGCTGGGAGGGGGCACCCAGGGAGGAGAGGGATTTATCACAGGGGACGGTGGGAGGGAAGTTGCCGGAGCACATACTGATGTCCAGATTGCCAACAAAACCTTTAACAGAAGCAGAGGAGGAAGCAATTTCTGGAAGTCCTTGCTGCAAACAGCCTCAAGGCTTCCTAATTAATAACTCTGCCTTGAGCAGTGATTCAGGAGCCGCAGCATCCCCTGATGGCCCCGCTCATCCCTGACAGAGCAAGGCTGGGAGCTCTTGCACTCAGACAGCAAGAGATCCGCCTGGGGCAAAGCCCACACACCTCAGCAGAAGAACGTATGATCCTGTGGGAAAAACCAGTCCGTTTCCTTGCCAGAACCCAGCCTCTTGTGAGACAGAGCTGATGGGCACGAACTCCTTCTTCAGCCTCTGGCTGCGTGCTGTCAGAGTGCCCGTTAACTGCCCCGTCCCTGTCTATGGGCGCTGCTGGGGGCTGTGTATGAGTGGAGATCCCAGGCTGGCTGGGTTTGGGGTGCCCTGAGGGAGCTGCATTTGGGTCTAAATTCTAAACCCTGGAGCTGCCTTTCTCACTGCCCATCATTTCTCCTTTTCTCTTGCCTCCACCCCACTTTTTTGGTGTGCACGTTCATAATCCCCTCCTCCGAATGCTTTCTCCTCCCTCACCTTTTCTGCATGTTTGTGCCAGGGATGGCTTTTTGTCCCAGTGCCCTTGGTGGTGCAGGGTTGTGGCCCTTGAGGGTATCCCTCAAGCAGCTCCTGGTCTGGCTGTCCCCCCTCCGTTTCAGACAGAGGTCCCCAGCCCTGGGACATCTGCCCACTGCTCTCCCAAGGGAAGTCACAACAATGTTCCTCTCCCATGGGGTGTTTTGGTGGGTGCACACTGTTGATGAGTCAGTTCTTTGTCATTCACAGCCCCAAGCGTGTGCTTAAAATGAGCACTTTTGTGTCAAGGCTAGGGAAAAGCTGCACAGAGGCTAGAAACACGTTTCCCTGCCAAGCTCAAGGGACTGACACCATCTGAGTCATGTCTTAAAAACTGGGCTCCCCCAGAACACCCGGCTCTCACAGACACCCCTAAGGACCATGCCAGGAACTGTGATAAATAGATTTGCTGGTGGTGAAACCGCTCATTCTCTGTCGTGGTCCGGGAACGCCTCGCTGCTGCTGTGCCTCAGTCCCAGCAAGGGTCTTTCCAAGCAGGACAGTTGCCACCAAGTGACCATGGGACACCACTGAGGAGAAACCCCCTCCTCTGTACCCCTGCTCTGGGCACAAGCACGGAGACCTTTCCCACGAGCTGGCTCTGGCCAACCTCAGCTGGCACTGGCTGAACATGACACAAAGCAGACTTTGCTGACAGCAAGCTAGAAACCAGCCCTATGGGTAGGCCTGGCTGGATGAGCTGGAGCATTGCTGCTGGAGCACTGAGACGCAGGAGCAGCTGAGTAGAAGGGGAGAACGACCAAACTGGTCTCCAGAGACATTCAGTCAGGGGTTATGTGCCATGACGCTGGTGACAGCAGTGGTCTATAGAAACCCACAACCTTTCTTTAGGTCGTACTAGGAGGGTCCGGTTGCCAGGCTGCTCTCCTGCAGCGATCCCCGGTGGAAGGTGCCCAGGCAGCACCTCCTGCCCTGGTCTCCTCTTGGAGAGGAGTCTTTCACCAGGGCTGGTGCTCAGCTCACAGCAGGGAAGCAAGGATTTACGTTTTTATCAAAGGAATAGCAGAGGGTATCTGCTAAGGTAAATACTCAAAAGCTGGGATGCTCCAGCCAACCCTGAAGCAATTTAATCTCCATCTCCCTGGCTCATGTTGCTAATTGTGCTTAGTGATTCTCTGCCAATGCTCAGACAGACTTTCATCCTTCCAGAGCAAACAGAAACACACAGAGCACAGGCTTCCTGATCCAGCCCTCTCCCCACATCCCCCTGGCTGCTACCAGGACCCTCATCCTGTGACCTTGGTGGTGACAGAGGATGCAGTGAAGGTGGAGTTATTGAATGCCTTCTTTGCTTCAGAGCTGGCAGAAGTCATTGCTGGGCCACTCTCTGTCATCTTTGAAAGGTCCTGGAGAGTAGGCGAGGAGCCTGAGGACTGGAGGAAGGCCATTCCAGTCTTCAAAAAGGGCAGGAAAGAATATCCAGGAAACTACAGGCCAGTCAGCCTCACCTCGACCCCTGGAAAGAGGATGGAGCAGCTGGTTCTGGGCGTCATCTCTAAGCAAGTGGAAGGAAAGAAGGTTATCAGGAGTGGTCCACACGGATTCACCAAGGGGAAATAGTGTCTGACCGGTCTGATCGCCGTGGGTGGGTGGACGGATGGATGAGGGGAGGGCAGTAGATGTTGACTACCTTGACTTCAGCAAGGCTTTAGACACCGTCCCCTACAGCATCCTCATAGGCAAGTTTAGGAAGTGCGGGTTAGATGAATGGACGGCGGAGTGGATTGAAAACTGGGTGGAAGGCAGAGCTCAGAGGGTGGTGGTTAGTGGCGCAGAGTCTGGCTGGAGGTCTGTAACAAGCGGGGTTCCCCAGGCGTCGGCACTGCGTCCAGTCCTGTTCAACTAGACCTGGTTGCTCAGGTCCAACCTGACCTAGAACGTTTCCAGAGAGGGGGCATCCACCTTTTCTGGACAACTTGTTCCAGTGCTTCATCATCCTCACTGTAAGAAGTTTCTTCCTTCTACCTCCGGCCTTGCCTTCTCCATCCCATGCTGCCCTGGCCAGGCTGTCTCACAGGACACACACCCACCATCCGAAATTGCTCAGGGTGAGAAGATCCTGCCTTAGAGAGGAGATGGACTAGTCGGTCTCTCCAGGTCCCATCCAGTCCTATTTTCTGCAAGTCCTGATTCAAAACAGGCAAGTGCCACCTGCTCCCTCCGCTGTCCTTCTGCCACAGCACCAAGTCAGCCCCACGCCCAGCCCCCAGGGAGGAGCCCCCCTCCCACCACACCAGACTGCTGGATTCAGACTTTGGGGTGTGCTGGAGGTTGGGGGGGAACCTTTCATGTCTCTGTCAGGTGCTGCAGCAATTCAGGTACATTTGATGTTTATTATTTCACTTACACAGCTGCCAGGTTTTGTTGAGATACTCGCAACGAGCCCTGGAGCAACCCAAAGGAAGGACACGGTGCCTACGGCTGCTGGGTCTCCCCCTGACCACAAGCAATCTCAGTCTCACAAAAGCTATTACCAGCCTTCCATCATTTTATTCGTGCTGGACATATAAACCCAGGCTAAAACTAATGAGAAGTCTGATGTCTAAACATCTGCCTGGCATCGCTGCGCTGTGGGGGCAAGGCTTGTACGGGAAGCAACAGGGACCAGGAACTGACTGAGCTGCAAAATTAATATTAAACAGAATAGCTGCATGGCAATATTTTATGCTTGTTACTGAGTTTCACTTCAATGCTGTTGGAAAAAAAAAATCTAAGGCAATGCAAGAACTCCAGGGAATTAGCAACCTCCCCCAGCATAAATGCCTCATTTTTCATGGAGCCCAAATGAGTTCTGGGCAGACGAGGGGAGGCAGTGAGTACCTTCTCTGGACTTGTCAGCCGATATTTCTCAGCCATGTCTACAAAAAGTTCAGAGCACACCTTCTACCAGAAGAAAGTGATACAATAAAAATAATATTTTTTTAAATAAGAAAATAAATAGGAAAGAACCTTAGGGGAAAAGACAAGCTCCTTGTTTTCCTGCTGCATTGCAGCTGCAGAGTTAAGAATCTCAGTTATGCTTTACTGCCATAAATTAAGAATCATCAGCTCAAACACACAGAGAGGCAAAAAGGAAAAAAAGTCAGAGCTCTTACAGCCCTAAGGGGCTCTGAGACAGAGCTCTTACAGTCTTCCTGAGCCGAGCCCAAAACTACCCAAGCAATGGAGTAAAACCCGGGGCTGAGAACCAGCCAAGGAGGCTGCGCTCGCCCCAGCAACAGAAGGGGATTTCAAGTGACCTTGACAACGGGAGAGAGCCCAAAATCCACAATGTGAAATTCAGCCCAAAACAGTGGGAAGTTCCACGTTTCACAGGGAATACCAGAGTGTGGCTTCCAAAGTGAGAACTTCCTGCACGATCCGGGACGGAGCCGGGCTTGGGGCAGACCGTAACCCCATGAGCCGGCACTGGAGCGCCCGCACCACGACAGACCCGATTCTGACGCTCGGTTACGGGCAGCAGCACCGCGCACAAGACACGGGTGTTATCATTCAGCTCCGCTCGATGCCGACCTGTTCTCAGCCAAGTACCGCAACGGGGTGTTGGCACTGCGGCCTCAAGACAGAAATGGAAGGAATCCATATGAACAAGATCAATAAGAAAATGACGACACATGAGAAGAAGAGACTGGGCTTGTGTTCTTGAATAAGTAGGGAGCTGGAAGCAGTAAACACAATTCTGTTGTCTGGAGGTGAAAGGCTTTTGTAAAGAACAGGGATTTGTTTCTCTCTGTGATTTCCAAGGGAAGTATAAGGAGCTTAATTTGCAGCATCGATAATTCAGCCGGGAATTAAGAGAACGCTGAGTGACAGTAATGAAACACTAGAAGCAAGGAAGTTGCGGAGCATCCTTCACCAGAGGCTTTGACGAGCCGGTTAAATGAGCAGCTCTCAGAAAAATCACCTGGGTCCTGGCTCCCAGCACCAGTTCCCACAGCACAGCAGGGCAGCGAGGGCAAGTGGGTGGACCCTGCCACAAGCCCAAGGCCTGCGGCAGCAGCCTGGCAAACACCACGCACCGCCGGCACACGTTCGCCGTCATCGAGTACCGCGCACGGCCTCTGCACGCTCGGCTTTTCTGAGCAGTGCATCACACCACAGAGTTTCATCCAGGAGACGTGAATCAAAAATCAAAATACACACCTGAGCAGCGCTCCTGGAGGAGGAGAAAGCATGAATAAGCTCGCTATGAATAAAACATACTCCTTTTGGCCCCAGGCTGCCTACTAGACACTGAGAGCCTGGATCAGCTGCCAGCGAAAGTAGGAAGGACAAAAATAATCCAGAGAAATGCAGCTTTAAGATGGCACACACCCCGTTCAGGAAGCATGCATGTGCCAGGTCTCCCCATAACTGCAGGGGACGGGGCCCCATCTCACCAGATACTCCCCAGCTTCACCTTCTGCGTCGCCAAATCCCCACCCGTCACCTCTTACTGCTGACCACCGCGGAACGGACACCAGCAACCCACAGATGTTGTGGAATGGGATTAGGTAGGATGAACACTCTAGATACATCTTGAAAATCAGAAAAGTGAATTTGCTAAGCAGTTTTGTAACTCTGGGGATAATTTCCCCAGGAATGAGTTAAAGCTACAGCACAGGAGAGTTCCTGTGTTAGGAGTAGCAGAGAATTAAACAAAGATGCTCAACACTACAAGCTTTAGGCAGAAAAACCTGAGAAAGTCTCTCCAGCCAGTGTGGTAAAGAAGTCAGGGTTAAAACCATGAATGTTAGAGTCTTTCTGCAGAGGCGGCTAGAGAGAACACAGGAACAACTCGGACAAGAAGTGGAAGGTGCTGAGGGCAGCAGCCTTGGTGAGCCCTGCTCATAGCTCTGCTCAGATCCTTGTGCATGAGCAAGGGCAAGGCCATGGCTGCAGGCTCAAAATCAGCTTAAGCCAGCCCAAACTCCTGCTGTTACGGAAGCAGTCTGCTCCTCAGCCGCTGCTCCCCACCACCTTCCATCTGTTGGCGCGAGGCCGCACAGGTGACAGCAGTAAAAGCCGTTTTTCCTCTGACGGACAAGCACAGCTGGGCGACGGCTGCAGCAACACAGAGAGCAGAATGGTGGCTGGACGGCCCTCTTAGGTCAGCAAACCTGCACGCTCCTGAGCTTAAATTGATTAAGGCCCATAACAAAGCTCCTGAGCGAGTTTCTCGCCAAGAAAGTTTGCATGGGCCTGGCTAAATCGAGAGCTCACGGGCAGCCCCTCGCAGACCAGAGAAGCCCCGATCCTGCTCTCACTCGCAGGACAGGCTCAGCACCCAGAGCCAGCACCAAGCCACCACACCCCCAGTGTCCGAGGTGCTGCTGCTGTGGATGGACAGACGGACGCTTACAGAAGTTATTGTGGGAGTGGCAGGTCTTGGTGTTAACACTCACTCACGTGTATATCCAATTTCAAGCCTGCACCAGCCAGGAACGTGTCCCGCGCAGCTGGAGATGGGCGACCTCCTGCCTTCCCATGATGGGGCTGGACGGGTGATGGAGGCGACACCACGATCAGGGTCACAGCTTGAGGACGAACGTGTCCAGCTCTGGTGTCATGTTTGGGATTCAGCAAGAGCTCCAAGGGCTGTCAGATGAAGGGCGAACCAGGAGCACAGCCCAGGCTATTCCTCATAGGCAGCTGCTGTCCTCACTGTCCTTCAGGCCAGTTTTTGGTCTGACTCACAAGAACTTTAACCTCTTGGTTGCAGCATCCCATTATCAGCAAGAGGGACGCCCCTCTTCCAAGCTGCCCCTCTGCAGACACGGACGTCTCCAGGAGCGCTTCATGCAAGACAGGCACTGATCCCAGCCTCGAGGCCTCAGGAGGCGGCCTCCCCACCTGCACCTTTAACAGGACAAAGGGGAGGACAGAGCTGGCTGTTTGGAGAGGACCCTGGCTACAGCGTGCGCCAGGTGGAAGGGAAGGGTTTCAGTCTGTCTGCCTGCTCAGGTTCTCCACAGACCCCCTCGGGCAGCGCACACTCGGCACATTATCACCATGAACATGACAGCTCCTCTCATTCTGTCCCTGCTCCAGGAAGCACACGCAGTCAAGCTGGGGTCTCTAGCATTTAAATCCCTTTTTTTCCCTCCTCTCAGTAGCTCATAGTTATTTCCTAGAGAACAGCAGCACCTTGCTGTCAGGTGGAGAGATGTTCAAGCGGGAGGCAGCCTGTTTAGCGTTGCTTTTGCGCAGCTACAGCAGAGGTAACAGAAACCTCCTTCAGGAAAGGAACTGGGCAAAACTGACCCCGCTCCAGCAACAACACCCGGCACCCCTGGGTAGCGACAGCAGCTGGGGGACTAAGGAAATAGCAACTGGGTGTCTGTCTGGCTTTTAAGGAAGTGTTTGTTGGCAGAGCAGCAGGACAGCCCCAAGGCCAGGCAAGCAGTGGCTAAGGACGAACTGCCTACGGGCAGAGGAGAGGTGGCGGGTCCCGAGGCCTCCCCACCCCCCAAAAAAGCATCAGCATTCAGCGCAGGTCTCATCCCCCACTCCAGCTCCTCTCGAACTGCCTCTCCCCTCCGTCTCACAGAAGCGTAAGCCCTCCTCACACTCACCCCAGGAGACCAGATGAGGCAGGAGCGCCAGTTCCAACAGCCCTCGTGTTTGGGAGGGTCCCAAAGAGAGACAGCAGCAAAAGCAAACTGGGAGAACCAGGAGAGCCGAGACAGCACGGTCCCGTGGGGGCTGCTCCTGCTCACACGGGGATAGGCTAGCGGTGTGTTACCCAGCTTTTCAATCCTCACCAAAATCGCTCTGCCCCATCCAACAGGTGAGGAGAGCACGCTCTGCCAGAGGGATTCTGCTTCCCTCTCAGCCCTGCTCCAGCTTTTGCAACTTCTGAACTTCCCAAAACTCGCTCACAAGAGGATTTTCATAGTCAAAAGGCCCTGTTCCTTCAGAATTTCTTTGGTGGAACTTCCTGGGCGGAACAGAGGTCAGGAGTGGTGATTAGACACGATGGTCTTCCCCTGGAAGCAGAGACATTTCCCAAGATAGTTACAATGGTGCCTTGTAAGGGAAACCAGAAGCAGAATAGGGCAAGTGCTGGACTGGAAAAGGAGACACAGAAGTTACTTCTAGCACAGCCCCAGCTCTGCCCCGATGCACTCAGCACACCTCCTTCGCACACTGCTCAAACAGAGGCTTAGCGTCAACTCAGCCCCTTCCTTGCGTTTGCTTTCAGCCCAAATCTTCAGTGACCCAAAGGAAGGGACACCGCGTGACACATGGCTGCCCCAGCAAACACGGGGTTCTGCTCACACGCCTTGTTTCACACAAGGGCCCTCAGAGAGTTCTCTGTAACAAAACGTGTGCAGGAGGTTCAGGACTCACCAACAAGGGCCCAGCCTCCAGCTGCTACAATTCACTTTTAATAAAAAAAAAGTTCCCAAGATACCACTGCTCACTCATTCGACATTCCACATTTTATTGAGCTTGGCTGGATTAAAGGGTTAGCTGTATGGTACATGAATTCAATAAATATTTTAAGAACTGGATGATGAATCCCCATTGCATTAGAGCAGGGAGTTAAGTACATGAATAAGTAAAAATGTATTATTTTTAAAAGGTCAAATAACTAGCTGGGGTGGATAAATGCAATTCTCAAAAAAAGAAGATGGTGTGAGCACTTCAGAAGCCTTTCTGGCCAAGGACAGCATTACCACAAAACTGACTGATAAATCAGGGCAGGTTTTTACTGCAGAATGAAATGTACCGCAGCAGCTCTGCCATTTCCTGGTCAGAACTGAAAAGGAATATTTACCAAGCACAACGCTCCGCCCTGTCAGGCTGGATGGAGAAGGTGAACACTCCAGGCAGCCACGCGCCCAGCACCAGTCTGCTCCTTTGAAAAGCGCTTTGGAAAGGGAAAAGGAGGGGACAAGGAGAGTAAGAACTGGTCGGACAGGGTCTCACTGGCAGACGTGCACTCACTGCCGTTTTCTAAGCCTAACATAAACTGCTCCTTTGCCAGACAGCAAAGGAAGTGTACAGCACATCCTGCCTAGGGACCTTCTCCTGCTTCTCATCACAGCAAAGGAGGAGATATCAGTCAGGCCCCCTTCTTCTCTGAAGACATGAGCAAGTCTTTAGCAAATTAAAGAATTGTGCGAAGTCCCCAGCACAGATCTTCATGCTCGGTGGCATGAGCACCTTCCCTGTCTGTTCAGGAGAAGCTCTGCCTCTAGGGTTCAACTTAAGACCATGCAAGAGCACCTAAGTTTTCAGGAAGCCCAGCCCAGCTACTAAAGCAATATATGAACTCTGTATGCACCCTATCCATGCCTGTGCGCCAACCCCCCGTGGGAGGGGGAAGCTACAATACACTACTGTGATCACTCCTCCTTCTGCCACAAGTCCAGCAAGCCTCTACCTCCTGAGGTTATATGAGATGCTTCCACCTTCGAAAGACTCCAGCAGGTGGAAGGGCTTTGCTGGCCCCGCAGAGCGGATCCATTAGGAGCCACACATCAGACACTCATCCCGGTTCTCCAGGGAGCACACCATGGCTGCTTTATTCCTCTCCTTCTCCTCTTCCTTGGAAGCCTTCTCCCGCTCCCTGAGCTTCTCTTTGTTCAGGGTGAACTGGATGGGGTTGGCAGCTGGTTTCGTCCTGAGATAGTACATGCCCGTCTTCAGACCCTGCAGAGCAAAAAGAGAAGTTGAAGAGCTGGGATCAGCTGGAGGTCAGGCGAGCAATACAGCCCAACCCGCAGCTGCTGAGGCTGACCTCCTGCAGCCCACACCACCCTACTGGCCTCACAGTCACATCTAGAAGCCAGGATTAACAGGAGCAATACAAGCACCCACAGCTTGGTTACTCTAGAGACATATTCCCCAAGTAAAACCAGATTCTTGGGAGGCAGTGGCCATTCACCCTTCTAAGAATCAGCAAGACCTACTTTCATGAAAGAACTCATCAGCCCCAGCCACTATCTGTTCCCGACGAGCCTCCCACGCCCTCCCTCCCAGATACCTGCTTCCACCCATAGAAGTGCATGCTGGTGAGTTTGCCATAGTTGGGTTCTGCAATGTGGATGTTGAGGGACTGGCTCTGGTCAATGAAAGCTCCTCTGTCTGCTGCCATCTTGAGGATGGTTTTCTGGGAGATCTCCCACACTGTCTTATAAAGTTGCTTCAAGTCATCAGGAATCTCAGGTATGTTCTAAAAGGAACAGGAAGAGTTTCCCAGTGACTGCCTAAATATTCATATTTATAGAATCAAATCCTTCACCAATTGCTGAGACTTCAGCAATCCTGACCAGAACTAAGGCTTTTTGCAGCTCAACTCTATCACTGAATCCAAGCATGCCGTATCTGAAAACACCCAAGCATAAGGAAACCTTACTAGCTGAAACAACACAGCTTCTCCTGGGGAACTTAAGAGGAAAAGTTTGCAAACAGGCCATTACTGTTTTGCCCTGAATATCTGTGAGGTCTCACAAAAAGCAATCCAGCAGCTAGCAGCCCTCCAAACTTCATGGCGAGCGGGATGCACTTTGCTAGCACACACGACTCCACGCCCAACAGTCACAGCAGCATTTTGAACTCCACAGCAGAAGCCATTCATCCCGCAGACTCTTCTATAGGTAACTTCTGATCTGGATGTCATACGCTCAGCTCCTGTCTCAAGCCTACTCCCTGCTACAAAATCATTGCTTTTTAATCTTTGTGATAAATGGGAATCCAAACAGTTGTAGAATCTGCCTAAAGCAAAGCAGGCGACTCATTATTTGTTCTAGCGGTAATTAGTAGCACATATCCATTGGGCTTCTCCATGACATGGGCAGGCTCCAGCAGCACGAATTGCCACTGAGATCAGACACATCCCCTCACATTCCTCATGGAAATGCCACACACGACAGCTTTCTCACCCAGGCTAGCTGAGTCACTCGCACACAGAAGCGCTGTGTGGTGGAACAGCCCCCAGCTGCAGGCATCTCTGCGTGCTCTCCCCGCTTTCTCACCCATACCTGTATAGAGCCGTTGTGGGCGATGATCTGGTTTTTCATCTCCTCATTCCACAGGCCCCTCTCTGTGAGATCTTTCAACAAGTGCGGATTCACAACCTGTAATGGGCAAAGGCCAAAGAATTAAAGCACACAAGTACAGCCCACCAAGCTATAGTCCTGCCCCACGGCACAAATTCGCCTTTCAAGAAGAGGCAAATCCATCCCACAGTGCACAGGTTTTTAAATGGTTAAACAAGACTTGTACAGTACTGACAGAGCTCAGGTGTCAGTTTAAAACAACAGGTTAACAGCTCGAGGTGCTGTCAGTCACTGTGGACAAGAGGAGGCTGTCTGCAATGTCTGGCTGACACCGACCCGGGGCTACACAAGCAGAACAGTAACACAAGTTACGAGACACTACGGAAGAGGAGCACATGGAACTCCCCTGCGTGAGGAACACCAAAGATGTGAAAGGGAGAGATCTTGGTTTACCACAGCCATTGACCACAATCTAAATAAGGGTGTAAACAATCATCAAGACCGGTGTCAGAAGGAGAAAGAACAAAAACAGGTGCAGGCTGTTTACGTGGGAAGAAAACACAGTGAAATTGTACCTGCTGAGAGCAGGGGCAGCTCTCCAGCAGCTGTGCATCTGACCAGCGCAGCGCAGTGGGTCAATGAACCCACCGTTCTGATCTGACCGCACACGTCTGGGTTGATCCTGCAGTCAGGAGGAAATGGAGTGTTTCCCCGGACATCGAGGGGAGACCCAGAGGGGACAGACAGACCAGGCCTCCTCAACAGTTAGATGTTTGTGTCGAGGGCCAAAAGCACCCCTTGGCGCAAACACCTAACGGACTAGAGTCACCAAGCGCGTGGCCTCCACCTTGCTGTTCTCAGTGAAATTAATCAAAAATATAAAACCAGAACAGCCCTTTCCTACAGCTGTCTTGCTTACCTGAAACTCTCCTGAGAGGACTCTGCGTGTGTAGATGTTGCTGGTGTAGGGCTCAATGGATTCGTTGTTGCCCAAGATCTGAGCAGTAGAAGCAGTTGGCATGGGAGAAAGGAGAAGGCTGTTTCTGACACCGTATCTAAGTAACAACAGCCAAGAGTTAAAAAGCTTCAACCAAGGGAGACAAGACAAAAAATACCCAAGAACAGCCCAGTTTATACACTGTCTGCAAAGAGCTAGGAGGGACATGGAAGTATCAGCTCACACACTCAGAATCTCGTCTGCTGCAAACTCTCAGATTACCTGCAGTAAAACAAGAGAAGCTCCACTAAACTTGTCAGGCGGATCAGCATGGAGCACAACTAAAGTCTTTGCTATCTTCATCTTAAATCAGAGGCGTTCTCAAATTATTTACTTTTGAGAAAGACCACAGAGAATAAAAAAAACCTGTCCACAACTCCACAGCCCTCAGGCAAAACCAAAATAAGCAGCTTATGAAGAGCCTGAGGCCTCTCCACGCACGAGACTGTAGACAGATTCATTAAAATTTAAAAATCAGACCTACACAAATGGAACAAATTCATTACAGACACTTCAGGCTTTAATAATTCCCATCTTCGGGATGTTCAAGGCTCAGATGCTTTTCCCTGTTGGTGGGGAAAGGGTTCCCAAGCCCAGATGACACTGGTCTCGATCAACACGTCTGTGTTTAACAGGAACACGAGCCATTCTGCCGATGCATCCAAGATGAAATACGAGCTCGGCTAAATCAGTCTAGGGTGTGGGCTCTCTCTGGCTTGTAAGAACAAAAGCGGAAAGAAAGCCATCCACAAAACAGCTCTGACGAAAGATCTACCAAGGCTGGGGAAACATAGGACCTTTTTATACTTGCACCCCTTTTTTTTGTTTTTAGTCAGTCGGAACATATTGAATATATTTTAAATCTAATGCAAACTGTGCACGACTACTCACTTAGCAATCCTCTCCTTTAAAGCCTTCCAGTCCCAAAGATCAGACGGGGTGACATTCCACATGTCGTACTGAAGAATCTGAAGAACACAGGTGCAGTCCAAATTAGACAGGGAACTCCATATTTTATAAAACCCATTGTAAATTGAACAGTTATTCATAAAATCATCAAGGTTGGAAAAGACCTCTGAGATCATTTAGTCCAACCGTCTATCCAACAGTACCACGACACAGTGAAGCTCCTGTATCAAAATCCTACAAACGCTCCATACTGTAGTTATGCTAATGGGGACAGCCAGCGTCTTGCTTTTCTTTTACTGCTCTTTGCACCTCGGTTTAACTTACGCATTTCTCAATGAGCTTAAGAAGAGTCAAAGCACCATTTGTCCTGTTGCAATGTGCTCATCCTGAAGGCTGACACCAGTGGTCAGTAGTGGCCGAGTCCTGTTCAATATATTCATCAACCACCTGCATGAAGGGACTGAGCATATCCTCAGCAAGTTCGTCGGTGACACAACAACACTGGGAGGGGTGACCGACACATCAGAGGGCTGCGCTGTCATCCACGTGACCTGGACAGGCTGGAGAGTTGGGCAAGAGGAACCTTAGGAAATTCAACAAGGGCAAGTGCAGGGTACTGCCAGCAACATGCCCTCGTGGCCGAGAAAGCCAGTGGCATCCTCAGATGCATCAAGAGCAGCATGGCCTGTAGGTCGAGGGAGGCCATCCTCCCCCTCTGCTCTGCCCTGGTGAGGCCACATCTGGAGTGCTGTGTCCAGTTCTGGGGTTCCCAGTTCACGGACAGGGAACTGCTGGAGAGAGTCCAGTGGAGGGCAACAAAGATGATGAGGGGACAAGAGTACGTCTCTTAGGAGGAAAGGCTGAGGGACTTGGGGCTTTTTAGTCTGCAGTACAGAAGACTGAGGGGCGATCTTACCAACGCTTGTAAATATTTAAAGGGTGGGTGTCAGGAGGTTGGGGTCAGTCTTTTTTTCAGTCGTGCCCTGTGACAGGACAAGAGGTAACTGGCACAAGTTTGAACACAGGAAGTTCCATCTAAACACGAGGAGGAACTTCGTTGCTTGGAGAGAGAGAATCTTGGAACAGGCTGCCCAGAGAGGCTGTGGAGTCTCCGCCTCTGGAGACATTCAAAACCCACCTGGATGCCGTCTCGTGCAACCTGCTCGAGATGATCCTGCTCTGGCCAGGGGGTTGGACTAGATGATCTCCAGAGGTCCCTACCAACCCCTAACATTCTGTGATTTTGTGATCAACTGTACCAAAGACTAGGCACAGCCACGTCATCTGCTTTCATGGCTTTGGCCCTGACGCAGAACAGCTCCTGGCACTTACTCCTTTGCTGACAGGAGAACCCTCATATGTTTCATACGGTCCTTGCTTCTCGGCTAGTTCACAGCTGGCTTCCAAAGCACCGTAATAAATGGTCTCAAAAATTTGCTGGTTCAAGCGCTGGGCCTCGGGACTTTCAAAGGGATACCTCATCAAGATGAAAGCATCGGCCAGGCCCTGCACACCGATGCCAATGGGACGATGGCGCCTGTTGGAGCGTTCAGCCTGCATGGCATTCAAACAAAGAGAGCAATTACCACCAGCAGAACTACACAGAATCACTGAACAAACAAGGTTGGGAACGGCCTCTGAGAGGAATCTTCATCTGTACCGTGGCCTTCATTTGTATGGCTTTCCATTCTGCTGCAGCACCCCACCTTTCAATTCTGCCTGGTTCCCCACTCTTCGCTCTTTGGTGGGGGGAGCAATTTGAGGACCCAGATAAGTTTGTTAGAAGCAATCATTCATTTTAATTGCTCAACCTGACACACAGGGGGAGCTGTGATTTAGAACACTATGCCCATGAAGGCATTTAAACTGATACCTTCAAACTGTACACATTAGAAAGAGGCTGATCATCATCTGGTTTGGCTTCACACTTCGGGAATTTGCTTATTTCCTCCTGCAAAACCTAGCTCTGCTGCTTGCCTTCCCACGTTCTTGCAATGCAACAAACTCTGCTCCCATTCCTCTTCAACAACTACCAACCCTCTCCCCACCCTCCCTTCAGAAAGCAGTCTATGCACACTCCCAAAATTCAAAAAACCAGCAAGACTGAGTTACACCTTCCTGAGGTCTTTCCAGGGTCCTTCTCTCTGTTCTGCTTTCCACTCCTAGTGCTGTTCTGTGCTTTAGGGAAATCTTCACACATGAAAAATCTCCAACTGCACAACTACCTCAAGG
Source organism: Apaloderma vittatum (assembly GCF_000703405.1). NCBI lineage: Eukaryota > Metazoa > Chordata > Aves > Trogoniformes > Trogonidae > Apaloderma > Apaloderma vittatum. Next base: position 48,931 of record NW_009733480.1, read on the forward strand.
GAAGGCTTTTTCTACAACAGCTTCACTAAGGAACCAGTTCAGGCTGAAGCTTAAGAAGCAACTACCAACGGGTCACATTTGCAGAGAGACAGTTAATGGAACTCCCAACTATTTTTCCACAACAGGTTTACAAAATCCCTCACGGACTCCTTCCGCCCAAGACTGAACTGTGCTGGCTGTAGAACAACAGGCCCTTTGTCACCAGGATCTCGGCGTGCTGCCAGCCCGTAGCACTGCACTCACCTCTGGCACAGGGTAGTAGTTGATGTCAATGATTTTATTCAGGTTTCGGACAATAACTTTAGTGACTTCAGCTAGCTTCTTGAAATCATAGGTGTGCTCGGAAGTGACGTACATGTTCAGGGCTATAGAGGCCAAATTACAAACCGCAACCTGAGGAGAAAAGACGATGAGGTGCTAGCCTACACCCCGTGCAAAACACACATCATCTCAATTCCAGACCATGCTCTCTATCCAATCTATACGGAAATGAAGAATCAAGCAATCTACAAAGCTGGGAAAATGCACTCTTCATTTCTTATGAGTTCTAACAACAATTCCAAAAGGTTTAGTAGAAACCAGTATCACCATAAAAATTCACTTCTCTGGCTGGTCAATCCTACTTCCTGCAAACCATCCTTACACGAAGGAGGCCTAACCATTTCTTGTGTTGCCAGAAGCAGCAGCTGATCTGGGTAAGATCCAGACTACATTAGGGCATGTTTCAACACTAGCGTTATTTCCAGCCTCGGGAGAATTGGAAGAAGTCAGCTAGGATTTCCCGTGCAGTATGTGTAGGCAAGATAGCCCTTCACCTCTTCTAGACTACTCAGGATTTCACAAATATGCCAAAGAGTGTGAACTGAAGAACTGCTAGCATCTCAGGCAGCAGAAACTGATACTTTCAGTTACAGCAGCCTCCAGAGCTTTACTGCACAAGAAGCTCCCCATGCTGTAGCAGCACTAACTCGTTTCTACGCCCTTCCTTCACCTTTGTCAGCAATGCTGCAGTCCAAACAGAGCACATCCAGAGAGCACCAAGGTTAGGGCAGTACAGAGAGAACTCGTGGGTAATTGTTACTGCAATGTCAGTCTGGGGGTAGGAGAGAGGCACAGGTAAGTTAAAGAGCCCAATTCTCCCTCAAGCTTTCAGAGGTTCATGTTGATGGGTATCTTGTTTTATACCAACTCCTCCCCAGGATGTGGAAGGGAGGGGAAATCCACACATGCAGTCAGTGAAAGCGCTTCAGTACTCAAGTAGATCCCCTGAATTTTCTTAGCTACCTGTTCCCTTCCCCAACCAACAGCCAGACATATTCTAGAAAGCTGCAACAGGAGCAGTTCCTGTTCTCCTCCTGCTACAAGCTCCTGTTCTCCACCTACCTCATCTTTGCTGGTATACTCCACTATTTCCGTACACAGATTGCTGCATTTGATGGTCCCCAAGTTCTGCTGATTGCTCTTTCGGTTGCAAGAGTCTTTGTAGACCATGTAGGGTGTGCCGGTCTCTGTCTGCGATTCAATGATAGCATACCAGAGCTGCTGGGCCTTCACCACTCTACGGACACGGCCTTGCTTCTCGTAACTGCAAGAGGATATATGTTGCTTAGTAATTCCCAAAACAGCAGTAATTCTCAAAAACAGCAGTGAAAGACAATCATCTTTAACACAACATCAGGTCCTGAGGCAGGCCACATTCATTTCTTAACTGCACGAATTCTGAACCAGCCAAGAGCGTCTTAACAGCAGAGTATCAAAGTGTCCTTGTTTAAAGGGACCAGAAATCTTTCACTATATCCTATACAACCAGTTCAAAACAAAGCCACTGACAGCTTTAACCAGAGATTACTTCAGAATTTCCCTCTAACAAGCTAAAACAATCATTCACACATAGTTCTATCTTGAGCTGGTCACAGTTTGAAGCAAACAGTAAGCAGACATTCATCGTCTTTGTCCTTTTGTCAATCTGGATCATTAATGGAACTCACTGACCACTTACAAGCTGCCACCAACCACCTGTGCTTGGGCTTCCAGAGACCACACGATAGGGCAGTACTACTTAAAAGACTATTCCCTTTTCTTACCTCTCATATAGTTTCTCAAATTCCTCTCCCCAAACCTCATCTAGGCCAGGACACTCATTTGGACACATTAATGACCAATCCTGTAAGAAGGAAAAATATTCAGAGAAAATCTTTGGGCACCCTGTCGATTAAAGGTATTCAACTTCAGCAACAGATCCAGTAAACAGGAGTATGCAAACTACACTTCCCACCCTCAGAAACTGGGAACCAACTCACGTGGGAGGCAGTTATCAGACTGGTCAGCTTTATTTAAACAGTAACTACATGAATATATATGACCAAACTACATTTTTAGTCCTGAACTGACTGATTCTCAAGATACAACTCATTTTAAAGCAAATGCAAGCAGTCATATGAAGATCAATTTACTGAGAAAATTTTGACACTTTAAGGAAACTCCAGAGTAAAAATTTAACATAACAGTACCACTACATAAGTCACAGGCTGCAAGATTAATTACTGAAGTAAAATATCACCCTGGAGTTCCCCAGCTCCATTCTCTACCTGCAGAGTCTAGCTCTCAGATAAGGTACAGCAGCTCTTTCGGGCAGTTCCTGTGCTGCTAGGAAGGCAGCTCTGCAGCCCTGCCTGAGCTCCAGTCCCGGGCTGGCCACCCACTTCTCCATTAACAGGAGTTTCTGCACCAATCAAGCTTCTTACCTGGTTGGTTTCAACTCGCTTCATGAAGAGATCAGGAATCCAGAGGGCAAAGAAAAGGTCTCTGGCTCGCTGTTCTTCTTTCCCAGTGTTCTTCTTTAAGTCGAGAAACTCAAAGATGTCCAAGTGCCACGGCTCCAGGTAGATGGCAAAAGCCCCAGGCCTCTGATACATGAAAAACATAGTCAAGATCAGAACAAGTTGTCCTTGAAAATAAAGTCTCCTGCATTGTTCCTAAACTAACTGGAGCCCAGTTTTATAGTCTCATTATGGCAATTTCAATGTCTTTTTGTGTTATTGTTGTTTTCAGTTATTGGAACTGAGCCATGTTACTAGCTCCAGATTCTCAATATAAATAATTTACTACCAAAAGTTATTTCTTCCATGTAAACAGGAGCTTGACAAAAATTAGATTTACTTATTTTGTCCTGCTTCCATTGACCTCTGGAGTACCACAGAACAGTCAGAGTTGGAAGGATGTCTAGAAATCATTTAGTCCAACTCCTCTGCTAAAGCAGATCACCCAGAGTTCACCACACAGGACTGCATCCAGGTGGGTTTTGAAAATCTCCAAAGACAGACACTCCACGACCTCCTCAGTGAAGACAAAGGATGAAGAAGCTTTCTACAGTCTTATACCTTAATTCACTACTGGTGACTAATCACCAGTGCAGGAGGCTCTCTAACATGCACCTGTCACGCAGCAGACATATACCCAAAGATACACCTGCATGATAAAATGCACAGTGAAAGAGGAACACCAAAATATCAACAAGAAATGGGGAAAATGCCCAGTTTTAATTATGTGTCACCTACAACCACTTCATCAGCTCACTGATGTTACAGGGTCAATCTCCCAGAGGTGGAACCTCACCCTCTGACCCGAGGTTCCCTTTCTGACCCTAATTTAATGAAAAGTCAGTACCTTGTTTCCCCCTTGATCCACGTAACGGGCAGTGTTGTTGTAGACCCTCAGCATTGGAACAAGCCCATTGGAACTTCCATTTGTCTGCAGAGGCACAGGAAAACCATCCACAATGAAAAGCAGCCGCCTGAAGAGATGGGCCTACATTTTCTGTCTGCCTGCCAGCAGTCTGCAAAACTCTTACGCTGAAATCCAGGAACTGACCACCTCAACCAGTTATTTGGTAGTCCCTTCCCTCGGCCTTTTTTAATAGTAGACAAAAATGTTTATCAGCCACTGGTCTGAGAGTTAATAAAATGTACCTCCTAGCTTCTTTCCTCTGCATTATGTCATCTAAAGGCTCGCAGAGGTTACATACACTGCGAAAACAAAACCAAGCACGCGTCGACACACGATCTTGAGCAGTTAGATGTACAAAAACGAAAAGCGCTAATACACAAGTCTCTGAGCATACTCCTACGTTGCTAACAGAGGAAAATACACAAGTCTTTGTATGTGTTCCTAGGTTGCTAGTACATAAAAATACATGAGTTTCTGCATACTCCTAGGTTGCCAATACATAAGCTGTAATTGTCTGATCAAACAATGAAATAAGATCCTCTTGTTTGGGACAATTTCTATTAGGAAGCCAAAACATCAAGGAAAACCAATCTTTTTGCCATAGAGCATACTGAAAAGGGAAGGACTACTGAGCTAGACTAACGGCTGTGTTAAAGTGACTCGGTAGAAGCAGTTGATTTGGCAACCAAAATATAGATTTTTCTGAAACCAGGAGGTTAAACTCTGTGGGGAACACCATCTGCACACTTACCCCAGCGATATAGCTGCCCGTGGCTCGGATACAGCTCACGGCAACGCCGATCCCACCAGCAGACTTTGAGATCAGCGCACACTGCTTGAGAGTGTCATAGATTCCCTCAATGCTGTCATCCTTCATGCACAGCAGGAAACAACTAATGAAAACAAATAGCTTTAGCATACAAAGATTAAAACAAAAAAGTCAAGTATTTCACCAGGGCTGCAGAAAAACAAGGATAAACACCAAATCTTTAGTATGCTACACCAAGCAAAGAAATGAAACAAAACCACAGGTTGTGAAGTGGCAAAAACCATCACGAGCAACAGTTGTGACACTGATATCTGTGTTATCAAAGCAAAAGCATTTTTAAAATCATATCAGTTATGCTTGCTACTTTTAGCACGTTTTAGAAAACAATTACCAGCATTCACTTTGTAATGTACAGGAGACTACGTGGATAAGTAACTTGCAGATGAAATACAGCCACGGAGACATTTCCCTGAGCTTTAGAAACTTACAGAAACCTGTGTATTTTTCCTCAAAGACTACAGTAGATATCAGTTTAAATTTGACAGCAGCTTCTCAAAATTTCACAAAACAATCACAGAAAGACAGCTACTGTGGAACTTGAACAGACGCAATTTCCAAAACTTGATCTTTGTCCAGTTACACATTAAGCAAACCTGAAAACTGAAGGTACCTGGAAAGCTGCGGCCGGTTGGTGCCTGCATTGAACAGCGTGGGGGAGGCGTGAGTAAACCACCTCTCAGACAGGAGATTGTAAGTTTCGATTGCAGCATCAATGTCGTTTTTGTGGATCCCCACCGACACCCTCATCAACATATGCTGAGGACGTTCAGCAACTAAACACAAAAAGTAAAGGAGAAAAAATAACGTCAGCGTGACACTCACGATCAGCACAGACAGACGCAGGGGTCATAACAATGTGCAACAGGCCACTTGAGAGTCACAGTTTTCACAGAATCACAGAATAATTCTGGTTGGAAGGCACCTCTGGAGGTCTCCAGTCCAATCTCCTGCTCAGAGGAGAGTCAGCCAAGAGAATCAGACCACTGTGCTCAGGAGTTCATCCAGTCAGATTTTTAAAAACTCAGCAACAGGGACTGCACAACCCCTCTCAACAACCTGCTCCAACACTCATCTGTTTTCACAGCGGGAAAACCCCCCCAAACCTCACCTGTATTAACAGTTGAAGTCCAATCAAACACCCAATCCAGCATCCAATTGCTCTCTAGGTTTGTTATAGCACAATTAACCTCCCACCCTTCTGGTACCCTATGATTTTCACGCTAAGGGCCGGCAATAACTGGAACTGATAGCCCAGTAGCTCTTTCAGCTTAAATTTATTAAAAAATGCTTAGCATTCTGGAAGAAGTTATCAGCTGGACAGAAACTGCTTCATCTTCTAAATCCTAGAGAGCAGATAGCTTTCGAAGCACAAGTGTCCTTGAAGCAAACAAGTCAAGCACAGCTGTCCAGGACACACTGCCGGCATTTGGAAGACCTAAGTCAACGTGCCACAGTTCTGCTCTTTAATTTCTAACTGTTCTTCTTCACGGAAGCACATGGCTGCCACTAAACAAATGCCAGATGCTTAGCCTAAGAAAAGGAATTGTGCATGCCCAGAGAATACCTACCACAGACATTTTGCTATTGCTTCAAACCAGTACACAATGCTTTCACTGGAAAGCTCCACAGAGAGCCAGAAGGCAGACCCCCGCTCTGAGTCATGGTCTTGACTTTTAAATAATCTTCACGGAAGCACATGGCTGCCACTAAACAAATGCCAGATGCTTAGCCTAAGAAAAGGAATTGTGCATGCCCAGAGAATACCTACCACAGACATTTTGCTATTGCTTCAAACCAGTACACAATGCTTTCACTGGAAAGCTCCACAGAGAGCCAGAAGGCAGACCCCCGCTCTGAGTCATGGTCTTGACTTTTAAATAATACTTTGATACAGACAGCTCTCACCTTTTGAGTTGATTTTCAGCAAGTAGGACCGTTCTAGAGTCTTTAAAAAAAGAGAGAATGCATTTTAGTAGACATGCAGACCTCAGTTTTTTTTAAGAAACCCTACTAACTCCAAACTCAAGCATCTTCATGCTCCTTATCCCAGGCTTGAACAGAAGAACCAACCACACACTCCACTCCTCCTCTTGTTAATGGCAGAGGTTCAACACAACCTCTCAACCCACAGTGAATTACGGCTGGGAGACAAGGGAGTGCCTAATCACTACAATGCTATCATTCCTTACAGCATTGTTACACTACAATAACATTTTCCAGACAACCTTGACCACAGGGCTGGGTGTGGAACACATAAAATGACAACTGTGGCAAGCCTACAACCACAGCACATGCCTTTTAAGCTTTTACAGACAGATTACAGCAGTGGTGACAGGAGGGAATGTCCGGAATTGTGCACCTGTACACGTACAGAAACCCCTCCAAGGTGCCCTCTTTCCACCCTTACCCACGCTTTGTGCTGCTGCTCTGCTCTTTGCACACAGCAGCTGTTTCCTCATGGCAGGCTCCCTCCCCCAAACCAGGAGGCACCAGGTCAGGGCTGTTGATGGCAACTTGAGGCAAACCCCCCAGTTTTGACAGATTCATGAGAACTATCTGCAGTACCCAGTGCTGCAAAATACTCCCCAGCCAACCCTCCGGAGAGCCTGCTTCATCCTGTCCTGAAACGCTTCAGCAAAGAACAGAGTGTTGTGAGGGGAGCCGAAGGAGCAGATGGTGGGGGCACAGCAGACTGGACTGGTTGTGGGGGAGATGTTCCAGCAGCGTGGAAGACGACAAGCGCGTGGGATGACATGCTGAGAACAACTGTTACACAAAACAATGGGGAAAAACAAAAATCCCTTTTTGGTTTGTTAAGAATCAGACTAGTTCCTTAAGGAATGGCACGAGCTGGGAAGCTTTAACAACATTCAGTGCTATCTGCTGCGAAACAGTTCGAGCCCAACAGTCCAAACATTAGAGCAGCCAAGGGTGCACGGCGAAGCCAAGAAGAAAGGACGTGATTCACGCAGTCGGGCAATTCTCTGTGCGGGTACTCTTTTTTTCACAAACCCACTACTGTTCCACCTTGCCTAAATCAAGATGATTCCACAAGTATTCCCATTCTTCCCAAAAGCATCTGGTCCAGAACAGTACCAGAAGAGCAGACTTTGTTATCATGAGTTATGTGCTTTTTACCTTAAAACCAAAATAGTTGTAGGAGAAGTCTCTGTCATAGATAATGGCAGAATTCAGGCGCTGAGAGGAAATAACATAGAGAAAAATTTACGCTTACAATCAACTTTTTTGTGCTCCACGTTAAGGTATAACAATGCTGTCATTGTCTGGTTTTTCTGGCCTCAAAGGCTTCGTGAAACAGATACCAGACTGAAGAAATAAAGCAGGGAAGAGCACTTAGCTTGAAACAACAAATGCACCATTTTAACATTTTTTTCCAAGTATAATGCGCAATTGTTGGCTACATTTTACTGAAGTCTAACTAGACACTAAGAAACCCAAGACAGAATCAAGCTATGAACATCACTTCCCTGTAAAAATACAGATCTGGAGCAACTTGAAATCAGAAACCAAACCTCATCTCTCCCTTCTGCACACACAAATTGCTACAGCAAAAATGTACTTTTTCTCAAATTAGTTGTGCTGATCTTGACTTGAGGACATCTGAGAAAACTACAGAAGCACCCTTACATGAAGAAAATTCCTACATCCTCTTTTTTAAACTCTTCAGAACACAGAAGTTATCACCTACACTGGTTTTTGCATTGGACTTCTGTCATAAAACAAACATGGCTTGCTTAAAAATAATAAAACCAAATTATGTGAATTAGTTAACTAAATTTTTAAAATTTCAGAAATGTAAAAAAAAGTTACATACATCTTTGTTGGCCAAAACTATGTCTAGAGTTTCTTTGGAAATCATCGGTGAGTGCTTCCCATTGTGAGGGTTGATGTAGTTGTAGAGATCATCCATCACATCTAGAAGAGAAAGGTATTTAAAAGGAAGGACATCCACAGGCCCGTACATGCATCATCTGTCATTTGTTTTCAAGGATTTAACAGGCAGGTCTACTCATCCTCCAAAAGGACTCTCTCCTGCTCTACAAACACACAGTTCTTCTGCCTGCTCTGTGCTTGCTTTTACCAATCCGTTAACCTTCAAAATGCACTTCTCTCACAATGTTTTTTTATAGAATTTATAGCATAATAAATAGGAAAGAAAGTGGGTGCAACCTAATTTCAGTCAGTTCTACTTTTTATCAATCTATTTATACAGATACTTTTCACAAAACAGTCAATTTCATTTTCCTTGTGACATGCCTAAAACTCACGTTTTTCATCTCCATGGCATTTTTAGCCAGCCTGGGTACTTAGTAACTTCTGCCTGAGAAAGAGATTTCCATATTTATATCCTCTAAAACTCCTACTCCCTCTCTGACTAATTCCTATGCAAGTGCCCCCAAAGAGACTTACCACTGAATACTTTCTTGGTTTCTTTGTGCAAATTGGACACTGCAATCCTTGCCGCCAGGATAGCATAGTCGGGGTGTTTGGTGGTCAGGGTTGCAGCTGTTTCAGCAGCCAGTGTATCCAGCTCCACCGTTGTGACACCACTGTACAACCCCTGAATCACCTTCATGGTGATCTGCGCCTGAAAAAGGAAAACTCTGGAGATTAGCTACCTGTTGTTGGGGAGAAAAAGAATCCCGATGTTTCAACCAACTAAGATGGAAGATATGCTCCACTACCAGTAGTACTATTCGCTCCGATTGAACGGAAAGGTAAATTAAAACACAAAACTCTCTTAGGGAAGTACTGACTCCTAAAATTTTAAAGTAATAGTGGGGGAGAAGGGAGAGTGAGAGAAGAGTGAAAAAATCAGACACTGTCAATCATTAACAGTTTTCTCTGCAGACACTCTCTCAAAGGCTAGGATAGAGTAGCAGCAAGGTTCATAGGGGGAAAAGCCAGATTAAAACGGTACTTGCTTGGAAGTTCTGAAACTCCAAATGAAGCTTGACTTTAGAAATGCCTGATGAGACATGGAAGTGCTACGCTTGAAATAAATCTCATGGCAAGAACAGAAACACCCCAACCCTGGAAGGGATACAGCAGCACTGGTCACTACAAGAAAGAGCACATTCTCCACCGGAGAAGGGAGATCTGATCAGTGGCAACTGCCAGACACCCCTGGAGTGCCAACAGCCTCACTAAACCAGGACATCAATTTCCAAACCTCACTCTCTGAAAGGAAGCACAGTAGGTTAGGGATTTTGAGTACTGGCTTGTAAAGCATCCGGCACAAGAAGATCCAAGCCCAAGAAGAGCAACTCAATTCCAGGAAGAGAGAAGTCACACACTACAGCAGAACAAAGCAGAAACCAGTCCTTCATAGGAGATCAGCTTCACTAAAAGTCAGGCGGACTTGGAATCATCAACTCCCTAATGACACGGAGATCGAGTCAGAACGCTTTGTTTTTCAGTAACCAAGTCACCAACTCTTCTGCTCTCCATCTGTGGCTGAAGAGTACTACTTTTGGTAGTATTTTACGTATTTTACAGGTGCAATTTAAGACATGAAAACCTATCATTAGATCTTCAAGATGGGAAGAGCCTAAGTTCGCAACTTCAGATATGCAGACTGGGTCTGCAGACCTGCCTAAAGATCTCACAGACACCAGAGGATCACAAGGGAATCACCCTCTGCACAGACTTTGCAAGGGGAAGCTTGCACAAAATGGGATCAACACGGACTCAGAATCCTGTGCAGCTCAGAAAAACAAAGAAGGGATATCACAAGGACAGGGGGGTTTTGTCAGACAGAAAGGGCACCTTGTTCTATTTTGAGAGGATCAAGAGCTACTTTCCATACAGTATTGCTCAGGCTTTACATACTGAAATTGAGAGCAATTCACCAAAACAAAAATAAGGGAGTTGGAGCAACAAAACAACTATTCTTTTTATGAACAATCACTTCAACAACTTTAAGGTGAAAGCAATTTACAATAATTTACAATAGATGAGATGATTTTTCCCCCACCACAGTCTCAGATTCTGTATCTGTCAAGCAAAAAAACCCAACCCTCAGAACACAAACAATTAGAAGAAATATTATGAACGCATTTGCCAAGAGTTCCTGCACAGGCTGCCACGCTTGGCTTCTGCCAAGGAGAATGACCAGGTAACACCTGCCCACCACTGTTGGCTTCTAGCAGAGGTCATCACAAATTGCAGACAACAGGAGAGCAGAACAAATGGCAGACTCACAGGATCGACAAAGTCAGCATTGAGCCCATAGCAGAGCTTCTGGATGCGTGACGTGATCTTGTCAAACATGACACGCTCCTGGCGTCCATCTGTTGGGGAAGAGGTTACTGTTATAGCAACTCCCGTGACAACGAAGAACCAGCCAAGCACCGTATCCTCCCACCCGGAAGGAGCCAGCCCACTTTTGGGGGAACTTGGGGCGGGAATCACCAAGGACAACCTGTTCAGATTCTCTGTTCAGGCCCAAGAAGGGAGGCTATCCGTCCACCTCGGCCAGTAGGTCGAGAGAGGTCCTCCTGCCC
>NW_009733481.1:0-7078 GCF_000703405.1 Apaloderma vittatum
GTCTCTCCGCCCGTGCCCCTGTGTTTCCCCCCGCCCTAAGGTGCTCGGTACCACGCCATGGAGGAACGCGCCAACCTCATGAACATGATGAAGCTCAGCATCAAAATCCTGATCCAGTCAGCCCTGAGCCTCGGCCGGACCCTGGACTCCGACTTCCCTCCCTTGCAGCAGTTCTTCGTGGTGCTGGAGCACTGCCTCAAGCACGGCCTCAAAGGTGGGCACCCTCCGGCCACCGCGGGCCCGGGGCCGGTCTCGCTCCGTCCCTGGTTCGACTTCTCTGCGAGGTCAGTGTTGGTTGCCTACGCGGTGCGATGCCAGTCGGTGTTACAGGTGTACGTGCTACCTTCTCGTACGTATTTCATAGAATTATAGAATGGCCCAGGCTGGAAGGGACCTTAGAGATCATCTAGTCCAACCTCCCTCTCATGGGCAGGGACACCACCTCTCGACTAGACCTGTTTCACACCTCCTAAAATGTAGTGGTATTTTTAATGCCCCCTTTTCATTGACATGTTGGGAAGTGGTGAGACAAAGTAGAGCATTGACTAAAATTTGTAATTGTGGAGTTGGAAATCTGTCGCTTTTCCTCACAAGCTTCTCTGTGCACTCCCTTTAGTGAAGAAGACTTTCATTGGACAGAACAAATCATTTTTTGGCCCTTTGGAGCTAGTGGAAAAACTTTGTCCTGAAGCATCAGATATAGCAACTAGTGTAAAGAATCTGCCAGAGCTGAAGTAAGTGGATTGTTGCGTTTCACTTGTGCTGCTGGGAAAAGAATCCTTTGTGTAGTCTCTTGCCTTGCTCACTGAGATCTTGTTCCCAAAGAGGAAAATAGGATGGGTAGGAGGCACTGACTTCTCCAAGAGGTAAAGATATTCTAGAATCATCAAAATACCCAGTGCTTCCGATTCAAACAATACTGTCAGCTTAAAAACAGCGTTTGGAAACTTCTGTGACCTTGCTAAAAATTAAGTCTTCATTCACAGATATTTTCTTTTGTCTTCTTTACCTCTTTTTAATGACTTTGTGTCATTTTTTGCATGTGCTAATAGTATTTAATTTGGATAATTGAGGATGATGGGGAAGAGGCTAGTTATACTGCCAAGATGCATTAATTCTTGGGTTATGGGGGTCACAGAAAATATGTATGCATTTCCAAGTTAGGAAGACTTAACAATATACTTTCCCTTCACAAAAGCAGTGGGATATACTTAAATGCTTTTGAGCTCCGGAGACTACACTTCATTTCCCCAGGAATCTTTTTCTGTTTTGTTTTTTTTTTAAGTAAATAACAATCTTCATCTCCATTTGTAAAGGGAGAACTTTGAACTGCACAAATCTATTTAATAAAACACTTTGTTTTTACCAAAATATGCCATTTTTCACTTTAGGACTGCTGTGGGAAGAGGAAGGGCCTGGCTTTACGTAGCACTCATGCAAAAGAAACTGGCAGATTATCTTAAAGTACTGTTGGACCATAAGCATCTGTTAAGGTACAGATATGCATAGATGTGATTCACCGAACAACTGGAACTTTGCATTGCTGTGTAAGAGCTCATTAATTGACCAGTTTAAGCTTGTTCTTGCAACCTGCAGAGGAGCAAGTTGATCAAGGTTTTTGCAGTGAACCTGCAAAGAAAGGAGTGTTTTCTATGAGAGTGCTGTATCTTATGCCTTGTGTAATAAATTAATGGGAAGGGGCTGATCAGTTGAGCTTTATAAGGGCTACATTAGTGTTTGTATGACTTCAGGGATGGAAGTACCATTGTAAGTGTTTGGTGTGCAGTGAGGCCTTATAATATTTCTTCTAGTGAATTTTATGAGCCTGATGCATTGATGATGGAGGAGGAAGGAGCGGTCATTGTGGGTCTGTTAGTTGGACTGAATGTTATCGATGCAAACCTTTGCTTGAAAGGAGAAGACTTGGATTCCCAGGTAAAGATTAAATCTTAAATAAGATCAGTTGCTATAAGATTCTAGTGAAATTAAGCACATCCATAAATACTTTACTGAGATGGGTCCAGGCTTCTGTTCAGAATGTCCTGTGTTGAAGCTTGTCATGTTTCCCATGTTGAATCAAAAAAAATAGTACATGGGTATTCATCTCTGTAAGTAGCAGTTTGTAGAAAAGCTGTCAAAAGTAAAAACTGCTAGGGAACAGAGCACACTGCATGAGGTTATTTTGATATTTTAGGACAAACGCTAGCTTGCATGTTTGCTTCAGCTAGGAGTAATATAGGTACGATCTATCTCTCCAAACTTCAGATTTTTAGCTTTTTTCAAATATAAAGTATTAGCTTGCTGCTACGCAGAATTGCACTGTGAAGGTGTGTTAATATCTGAAATATTTACTTTTCAGGTTGGAGTGATTGATTTTTCCTTGTACCTTAAGGAAACACAGGACAGTGATGGCAAACAGTATGTATGGTGAATTAGTGATTCTAAATTCTTATGGTTTTTTGTAGAACAAATGTGTCAGTCTAGAAGTGTGAGTGCTAGGGATCTCAAACTCTCAAAATCATCAAAAAAAGAGAATCCAAAATAGATTTTGTTAGTTAAGCAAAAGTACTCGCTTTCACAGGCTGAGCCCGTGGTAGTTTTAACAACAATACTGTGTGGGGAGTTTTTATCTTGGGCTGGGACCAAATTAAAAGCACCCAAAACTTTAGATTGTGTTTTAACTTGGTTTTAGGAGACATGACCTGCCAGGTCACACACTGCTAAATCACTGCTTTATTTCTAAGCATTGGGTCAGAAACATTTTCAATTAAGTAGCTGTCTTTGTGGGAGAGATCAGCTGTGGAGGGAAAAAAGTAGTTGTAGGTGAAATGTTGGGTGAATTGGAGACTGAAGTTGTTTGTATCTAGGAGCCCTACAGTGCTTCTGGCACTTCAGAGCTCTTCACTGCTGAGCTGCTTCATCTGCCCTGTGCTTCTGGTGTAGCTCAGGAATAAGTATTTTTATAAGTAAAGGAGAAAAAGTTTCAATTCAGTGCACAAGCCTGTGCTGAAAACCCTAGTACCAGCTAATAGTTTAGAATGAAGGAGTTTCTTCCTAATCAATAAATTCTCGCTTTTACAACTAGAGATGGAGGGATTACAGCTGTCCTTGACCAGAAGCATTATGTGGAAGAACTTAACCGACATCTAAGGTGGGATTTTCATCTGTTCAAATGTACAAACACTTGTCCTATGTAGCTTTTCCAGTGTGGCTTTGAATGTCTCTGCTGTTGGTCTTACAGGTTTTTGTCTGATGTTGAAACTCCTCTTCTGGTTATTTTCCAAAATCTTCGTTTTCTTCTGTAATCTTACTCTTTAAATGGCATATGCCACGCAGAAAACAAGACTGTGTAATAATAGTTTACTTTTTGAGACTTAATAGTGATTAACAGAACATTTTGGAGCTGCTTTTTCGAAAGAAAACTTGGGGAAGGCGTGGTCCTCTCAGTGCCTGAGAGGGACAGTTGTCCTTCCTTTGGGTTTTTTGCAAGTCAAAATGTTGAACTGTTAACAAATGCAAGATGGTAAAAGTGTGGTTCAGGGTAAAAGTAAGTGTTGAACGTTGGCACTTCTGTCATTTTTATGCATCTCTCTTCCTTGCTGCAGTTGCACGGTTGCAGATCTTCAGAACAAAATAGACTGTTTAGAAAAGACCAATTCAAAACTCCAGGAAGAGGTTTGTGTCTGGTCTGTTAAATATTTCTCATAGCTCTTTTCCATCAGAAGCAAAACTCCTCGAGAATATACCTTAGACCTGAAATACTGAGTTGTACTAGTGAAATGTGGGGGATTGGTAGGACTGGCTTGGGCTGGCACATTGAGGAAAGCTCTATGGAACATTAGTAATTAAAAATACTGGATGAGGGTGTGAAGCAGAAGTCAGGTGAACAAATGTGGGTGGGCTTATTCATTTAGGCTGTACAATGCAAAAGGGTCCAGCAGCTTCTGGGGACAATGAAAGGGACGAAAGGGGAAGTGAGCAGCGCACCTGCTACAAAGGCAGAGCTGCTAACTTTAGAATTCCTCCAGATGTTACATGCTTGTACAGTGATTAAATATAGATATGTTCTCTTTGTAAACAGCTTGCAGCAGCAACCGACCGAATTGGATCACTTCAGGAAGAGCAGCAGCAGTTAAAACAACAAAATGAATTGATTCGTGAGCGGAGTGAAAAACGTGTAGAGGTGGGGCACCTATTTAAAGACAATGAGGATCCTTAAAATAAGGGATCTCTTTTGATTATCTGTAGTTAAGGCTCTCAAAGGCACTTTGAACTGGCGTTTAGCGTGCTGCTGTGCAGCTCAGTGGCTTTGTGCATGGTATGTGCAGGCATTAGATTTTCCTGTTCTTTACTACACAATTAAACATACACTTCCAGAAGGGAGAAAGCATTAAAAGTATTAGAATGGTTTCTTTTTATTTTTCCTCTATTCTTTTGAAATTCACCAGCCTATCAATTGTAAAATAGGAGGACTTGACTTGAAAAAGCACATAGAAATACTGTGTTGCACACTTAATGTGTACTTTAAATACATAACTTTGTAATCCCCTGTTGCTTTTTTGCTGATGTTTCTTGTAGGTAACAAAAGAGGATACAAAAGTAGAATTGGATACTTACAAGCAGTCACGCCAGGGCCTTGATGAAATGTACAGTGATGTTTGGAAGCAGTTGAAAGAAGAAAAGAAAATTAGGCTGGTAAGGAAACTCAGCTATAGAAAGCAAAATGAAAGGTACAGGATTCTGCGTACTTTAAAGTAACATTACAAATGCAGGACGAGTGCTGTGCACTTGTTGCAGCTATTCAGAATTCATAAAGGAATTGCAAACAAGATGCTGGATATTAGCTTTTGGAACGAGCTCTACACTTCATGCTAGCAGATCCGCACCCTTGCTTTCGTCTGGAGAGCTGAAACAGTGTTTTGGTCTTACTAACTTAATGTGTTATTTGAGACCTGGTTTTTCTGTAAAGTTGTAGTTCGCTGTTATCTCAGAGTAATACGGAGTTTGTGTGTAGGGTCATAGGGGTTCTGGAAATGTTTATCCCTGGCCTGTGATGTCACAGCAGTAACTAGGAAATCTCTTTGTAAGGAACTAGAGAAAGAGTTGGAGCTACAAATTGGAATGAAAACAGAAATGGAAATTGCCATGAAACTTCTGGAAAAAGATACTCATGAAAAACAAGACACTTTAGTTGCCCTTCGCCAACAGTTAGAAGAAGTGAAGGCTATTAACTTGCAGATGTTTCACAAATCTCAGGTACGTGCACGGTGGAGAACAGCAAGAGCAGCTGTCGTGGTGGTCTTCACGTGTTTGTCACACACTGGGGATGCACGTGTGCTTATGTGCATCGGAAGTTATACTTAGATGCAGCGATTTTCTTAAGAATATCCATTTTTAAAGATGTGGAAGGAGTTGCTTAATTCTTTTAGTATGCTTCATTGTTGGTATGATACTGAGTATGTTTGGAAAGAAAGGGGATTACCTTGAGTATGCTACGTAGTGTGCCATGGAATCATCCAACAAACGCTGAGGCAAACGGAGAGCTCTGACAGGGGAGAAGGAGTTTGCAGGAGTTCTTCGTTCTAACCACTGAATGATTAGTCTTTAAAATAAAAATTACTTACTGCAGCCAAGAACTGCCTTGCTTGTCCTTCTCAGCTGTGTTGTCTTGCCTTTCCCCAGCACCCCTTTTAACACGGTTTACCTTAGAAACGAGCAACAAGCCTCTCTAAACCAATAGGAAGCTGTCAGTTATTTTTGCCTATCTGCTGTAGTCTGTACCCAAATCATCAGCTGAGTCCTTTCACCAATGGAAAGGCAACACTGGATTTTGGGGAAGGTAGAACTCTGTGGTCAGGGTGGCCTCTGGAGCTTTAGATATTTTGTTATCCTCCTTTAGCGTGAGATCTGGCTCTCCAGATGTAAGATGGATACAGAAGTAAAATGAAAACCGTTTTGCTTTCTGGGCCTGTCTTCCTTCCTCAGTCTCCTCCTTACCCTGACAGTTTTTCGCGTTTACTTTCTCCATCCTTTGTGTCATATCTGCTGAAGCGGCTTGGGGATGCTTTTTTAGGGGTTGGTTTTGTGGTTTGCGGGGTTTTTTGTCTTGTTTGTTTCAGTTGTAGAAATGCCTGTCAGTGTATCTCTTATGCAAGGAAGTGATGGAGTGAGTAGTAGTGTACACACGAAATACACAGAGCTTGGCTCCATTGATGAAGTAAGAGTTTAACTAGACTTCCCTTCCCATACTTAGTGCCAGAAATCCAGAGCGGATTTCTCTCGGTTTTTATGGACTGTTTCCTGATGCCTTTTCAGGCTTTATCTAGGCCTTTGCCTCCTTCACAGACACACAGAAAACTTGCAAGGCAATGCCCTGTGAAACCCCAGTGCTGAGCTACGCCTTTGCTTTCAAAAGCAGTATTTTTGGGTGGTTGGGTTTTTTTTGGCTTCCTGGTTCCATTCCCACTGAGCGCAGTTGTTAACGCTCAAATCGTAATTTATATTATTAGCCTGTCAGTTTATTATCTGCTGATTTCTTTCTTCAAGCCTGTTTCTAAAGAGAAGATTTTTGACTTGGAGCTGATCTCAGAGGTCAGAACTTAGTACAATTAAGGTTTTTTTCTGAGCTCTTAACAAATTGAGGAGTATCTGCTCTGGCATTATCAGCATTTTGTTTGTACATTCCAGTTAGACCCAGGCATGGCCTGTAACAAGCTAAACATTCATCACCTAACGGCAGACTTTCATTAAACACTAACTCATTGTGCCTTAGAAAACTAAAATGTATTACCTGGAATATCTGTTCACTTATTCCTACAGAATGCAGAGAGTTCATTACAACAGAAAATAGAAGCAATATCCTCTTTTGAAGGGAAAACAAATGAGATGATGGCCTCTATGAAACAAATGGAAGAGAGGTAATAATTATGAGCTAAAAAAGTCAACACTGACATCAGTACAAAGTTTCCAGGTGAAACCTTTATAGGGTGACCTTTCATACACCTCTTCTAGACGTTTGCACATACGTACCTGCATCACATTCTCTTATCGCCCTCTGCACTTGCCTGTTCTCTTTCCC
>NW_009733481.1:7109-13326 GCF_000703405.1 Apaloderma vittatum
TTTCCCTGGGCAAACATGCCCATAATTGACCCATTTGAAAACCAGAGCTCTTTCCATAGGCAGGCTGTTTAGAAACATAGAATCATAGAATGGATTGGGTTGAAAGGGACCTTTAGAGGTCATCTAGTCCAACCCCCCGGCGATGAGCAGGGACATCTTTGACCAGATCAGGTTACCAAGAGCCCCGTCCAACCTGACCTTGAATGTCTCCAGGGATGGGGCCTCCACCACCTCTCTGGGCAACCTGTGCCAGGGTTTCACCACTCTCACTGTAAAAAATTTATTCCTTATACCCAGTCTAAATCTACCCTCTTTTAGTTTAAAACCATCACCCTTTGCAACAGGCCTTGCTAAAAAAGCTTACCCCCATCTTTCTTATAGGTTCCCTTTGAGTGTTGAACATCTTGACTTTAGTTTAAGAAAAGATATGACTCTTGCTTTTGGCTTTTTTTTTGCAGAAACAGTAGCTTTCAAATTTTTTTTCCCCTCCACTAGCATTTTTGGTTCAAGTTTTTATAAAGATCTATATGGTAAATCTAAAAGAACAGAATGAGGAGGTGTAGGTAAGGAGTATGTGGATTGACAAGAAATGTACGTGTTCCTTAATTTGTAGACTGCAGCATGCAGAAAAGGCAAGGCAGGCTGCGGAAGAAAGATGCAACAAGATAAAGCAAGAACTTGCTGGCAGGCTTGACACTTGTCGCCAACAGATGTCCCAACTGGATAGCAAATGGTATTTGATCCGATGAAGCCGGTTTTGACTTCCTTTCTGCTGTTTCTTTAAGAAGTGTTTTCTCCACCTTTTGTGCGATGGTTTAAAGAGGGGTAGGTTTGAATTATGTTGAGTTCAGCAAGTATTGACAGAAGTACGCAAGATCTAGGAAAGCACAGCGCTTCTGTGTCGTGCACAGTTAGCAGGAGGATTGTGAAATGTTTTTTTCCAGAACATCCAATTTAGAGCACAGAGTGCCAGTGGAAATCTGTCCATTCTGACTACAAATGGAGCTTTCAGTTGCTTTTTTACTAAATCAGGAGATAGGTGTGGTCACGTCTGTAGGCTGAGGATGTAAGTGACTGTGATCCAAATGGATTGGGGGGGTTTGGAAGGGCTTGGGAGCATCCCGGTGTTTATAGGGAACATTAATTCTCTAAAGATCTCTAATATCTATAGAAAATGATTCTTTCACTGATCAGACTTCAGGGCAGAGTGTCCTTTTTAAACATGGCTCTTTAAACACAGGTAGTCAAATTTGTACTTGTGGGCATTGGTTTTGGGATTTTGATTTTGTGGTGTTTTTTCTTACAGCCATTTATTGCTGCCTGTTTTCTGTGACCTGAAAATGCTCATAAAGTTTTTGCTGTCTGCTGCTGTAACATCCCTGTTCTCTCCTTTCCCAAAACACCACTCTAGTTTTTGCCCTCTTTTGGATAAGGTTTCTTTTTCTCATACTGTTGCTTCCTTAAGTGCTCTAGATTATCTTGCTGCTATAGGGTTTCTTAACATTAATTATTTTTAAATAGCTCAACTCTGGAAAAGGAGCTAAAGTCTGAGAAAGAACAGAGGCAAACTTTGCAAAGGGAACTGCACCAAGAGAAGGACGCTGCTGCTCTGCTTAAAACAGAATTACAGCAAATGGAAGGACTGAAAAAGGTACGCACGATGCAGATGTGCCCCACGGTCAGGATTAAAGCTGACTTGGAACAAGTGCAACGTTTGCGTCTGTAGGATGCTTTGTTAAGGGAGTTTATTCTTGTGAGCTGCTTGGGTAGTTTGGATAGACGGGTGTAGGTTATAGGTCAAACTTAGCACACAAAAAAATTGATTTGCTGCTTGATTTTATAGGAGTTGAGAAAACTGCAAGATGAGAAGCAGCAGTTGGAGAAAGTCTGTGAGGAGCAGGAGCAAGCTCTTCAAGAAATGGGACTTCATCTCAGCCAGTAAGTTCTAGAACTGAACTCCTCAAAGTGATGTAACCTGAAGGGTGGAGTATCAAACCAATACACATTTTGAAACAAAAATCAAGAAACGTGAGAATTTTAGGAGGCAATTCCTGTGTATGGGAAACTAAACAGCCATGAAATAAAAGTGAGGGAAGATCCTAGCACAAGTAAGCTGGCTGAGATAGAAAACAACACAGTAAATGCTTCGTTCTTACAGTAGAATGGTGCTTTTCCCATGTTCTTCATATACTGAAAAGGGGGCAAACCCCTGGTGATACTGAGCAGTTCAGAGTTCTAACAGGAGCTCACTAAAAGTTTCAGTTCAGTGGCTGGACAGTGGAATGGCAGGTAATATCAAACACAACTAAATGCAGTCATGCAGAGGGAATTTTTTTTTTTCCCCAGGTCAAAGTTGAAGATGGAAGATATTAAAGAAGTAAATAAAGCACTAAAGGTACTCTGTGTCTCCTGGATATTTTGACTGAACATAGGCATTTCATTTAACACCCCCAAATTGGTCCACGGTTATCCTACTTTAAAAGGTGGCTTTTCAAAAATACCAACAATGCCGCTAAACCGCCTTTGAATTTTATTTTCCATTTTTTTCTATATCTACAGTGGGTTTTTCATTCCAATTTTCTAGGGTCATACCTGGCTGAAGGACGATGAAGCAACGCACTGCAAGCAATGCAAAAAGGAATTCTCTATCTCCAGGAGGAAGGTAATGTTGTTCAGTGGATTCTTTTTTCCTTTTGTCACTGAAAACAAAAACTGCTGTTGCATAGTTTGCTAGGGCAGAGGGACACTGCTTCAAGTCCAAATCTTGTTGATGGGTGTGAAGGATTAGGGCCGGGGCTGGCCACTAAATCAATTAAAAATGGGCAAATGTATACAAAAGCAATGTTGAAAACGGTGCGTGCGTTCACTCTGCTGCCGCGCCGGGGCAAGCACAGCTCCCGGTGGTGGGGAGGGTGTCACGGATGGGGCGAGCCGGGCTGTGCCCAAGGGCTGCACCACTTGTGTTTGGCCCGGAGGAAGCGCTGCTGGGAAGGCTGGGCCTGTTGGGAAGTTGAGGGTGATGTCAGTGGACTCCAAAAGCTTTTCTGAGGTCTCATTTGTCCCTCGCTGATGCTGAGGCAGCTGTGCTTATTCTGACTTTGTTTGCAGCATCACTGCAGAAACTGCGGGGACATCTTCTGCAACACTTGTTCCAGTAACGAACTCGCACTGCCATCGTATCCGAAACCTGTCCGCGTTTGTGATACTTGTCACACCCTGCTCCTCCAGCGGTGTTCGTCTAATTCCTCCTAAGGCTTCCGTAACCTTCACAGGACCACTTTAACATTGGAAAGTAGCCATTATTTTTCTAATTCTGAATTCCAGGCATCTTCTGTGCAGCAGACTGTCTGGTCTCTAATTTTCCACTGTATGATAGAGCAGTGTAAAGTGATTTGTAGGAATTATAACGTAAGCTAATGTTTCTCCAACTGGAATAATTAAGAAAATTATATCAACTGTAATTTCCCTTAAAGTTCTATTTGAAACTAAAATGCATATTCACTTTTCTGATTTTTATAGATATTTGTATTAAAATTTGTATATGGCATTTCTACATTTGATCCCTCTACATGTCACCGTCTTTCTGCCCATTAATGTCAGTTCCTCTGTATTGTCCCTGTAGGTGCTCCTGTCTGTTCCACGAGCTAATGTACAGTTTTGTATTTGCTGTAAGTGCAGAGAAGAAAAGTCACTTTATGAATTGTCTATAGAAAGAGATTTATGATGAGTGCTGATGAATGTGCCTTCTGTTCATTGCAGAGTCCAAAAAGACACCTTGTACTTGTTCTGAAAGTCGCTGTGACCACAGTACAGTAGTTACACAATAAAGCCTTTTTGCAAAAACTGAAAGCAAGAGCAGTTGTTCTGATTTTTAACAGTGGTCAGTCACAGATCTGGAATGTTCTTGTATGGCTGCATGTGCCAAGGCCCTGAGCTGCAGATACGAAAACGCATCTACGGAAGGAGCCAGATAACGCCCCTGCTCTGCAGCAGTAACTGCTGCTGTGTGTCCGCAGGACTCCAGCCTGCGGTGACACTGCCAGGACGACGGCAGGACAGTCCCTCAGCTGCTGCTTCAGTCAGCAAAGGCAGCGCTAGCTTCTGCCCGTCCCTCGCTGACAGTGCTTTTCTCAGCCCTGAGCAGGGTGGGCCCAAGCCCGGTTTGTGGTGTCGTGGCAGTGTGACCGGGGAGGTGGTGGAGGGCAGGTGAAGGCAGCACCCGCACTGCTCAGCCAGCGCTGTGTGATGCAGAACAGCTGCTTATCTCAGCAAGCAGTGATTGTGAACAGCATGTTCCTTCAAAGTCTTTGTTCAGAACAGCAGAAACCACAGTGAGAGCCCTGCTCTGCCCACGGGGTGCTTAGTTCTCCCACTCCTGCTGGAAGCTCAGCAGGGCCCCAACACCTGTGCTGAGCTGGACTCTGGCACCAACCCTGCTGCTCCCGCAACTGAGGACCCCAGGCAGCGGCCACGGAGCCAGGCAAGACTGTAACATGGCAAGGCCAACCCTCGGCTGCAGTAGGACCTGCTCAGGCTTCAACAGTAAGAGAAGGTGATGGGTTTTCATTTTTCTTTGGGCCATCGAACTTAGAACCCTTAAAGCAGACTGGTTAATTAGAAAAGGCAAATAAATTTACTATGACTAATATACAGGGAAGCACGTTCTGTATTATTCCAAGGGACATTCTAGCGCTCAAAAGCTGTAACTGAGCTGTTTATAAAACCACATCTTTAAGCAGGGTTGATTGACAACTTAAATTTATTGAAACAGGGTTGCACTAAGCTGCAAAATCCATTGATGCAGCACTTTTGGCTGCAAAAAGGCGATGCCAAGTAGAGAATTGCCTCTCAACCCCCTCTGCAGGTCTGAGACCCTGCCAAGCAGGCAGCTCAGGAGAGTCATGGCACAGCCTGGGGCAACCGAACCAACACACATTCGCATCAGCAACACCAGGTGCTGGTTTCCTTCACTAACCCCACACAGCTGAAAAATAACGTCACTTTAACATCCCAGAACACCAGGGTTCAGCTGAGAACTTGCATTAGGAGCAGTCACAGCACTCGTGGCAGACACATGTGAAAAGCACTACGGTCACCCAAGCACAGCGACACTTCTGCAGGTGTAGCTACACCTCAGAAGCTGGATGGAGGTCAAGAAGGAATGAGTTCCAGTTTTTAAAAGGAAGATTTATTTAACAAGTTTCACTTAGCGCAATACACCTAAAAAGGAAATCACAATACAATGAAAGATTAAATCAAGGCCTCAGAATTTTATACGAACACCAAGACCAAAAATCCTAAAGTAGCCGTATTGCGTCTCAACACGTTTCCCCCATTAACTTAAAAAAAAAAAATAAGCTTTAACGTGCCTTACAGGATATTAAAAGAAATAAACTAGATCTAACATGCCAAATGTTCACTTTGAATTTCAGACACAGCTCCTATATTGTTTCTTTACAAAAACGCATGTCTCTTTCAACATGTATTCAAAACAGTGTCAGATGTAATATGGTATAAGAGTGACATTTAACATAATTCAAACAGCTTTAACCTAAATACGCTTACTGCTTAAATACACTCCTACAACAAAACTAGAGAAACGCTCAAAATTGTTTAACAGTTATAGTCTTTACTCAACTTGGTTATTACATCCTAGATGAATGTTCATTTCTGTATGTTCAAAAATACTGAACCTGAAAGGTTTTAAAATAACAATCCTGAATTCACTTACAGTAAAGCATAAATCACAAGCTCGTATTGCAAAACTGTTAAACTTAGTTTTTTGTTTTTTTGTTTTTTAAAAAAAGACGTGACCAAAAGTCAGCGATCGGTTACATTCCCCAGCCACCACTCATGTTGGACATGTTGGACATGCCGCCCATGCCGTTCACTCCCATGGACGCGCGGTTCCCACTGCTGTAGTAACTGCTGTTCATGGCGCCCTGGCTCCCGGGGTCTGAGGGGAAAACCGACAGCAGGTTCACAGCTGGTTCAGGCCGACTCGAAGCATCCTTCCCCCAGCGCCTGTCCGTGCTGGGCCACCTCGTAAATACCGCCTACTGTGCCCAATACTGCAAAGTGTCAGTTTAGAGCTCCGTACCCAAAAGGAAGCTTATCGGTAGTTTAATAAAAAGAGCCAGCTCTGCCCCGCCCCCCCACCCGCCACCCCCGCCCTTCTGAATTCAGCTGTTTTCTCTCGCTGTTCCATGGAAGCAGA
>NW_009733481.1:13341-20509 GCF_000703405.1 Apaloderma vittatum
CCACGTACCCTCCCCCATTTGCACAGTATTTAAACTATACGAGAGAAGCCATCAGAGCAGTGCAAGTCTGGAGACTGGCGTTTCCTACCCCCTTCAAAATCATTTCCCGTATTTCCTCCCACCCCAGTTCCAAGTTCCTGCTATGTAGCTATTGCCCTCTAGTTCTCCATTAGTTGTAAAATCCACAAAAGCCAAGTTTGCAGCTTCCAGGGCTTGTGCTGCTCAGTCTGCAGCACAAGCCCTGAACACCAGACAACAGCACCACAAGACATGCCTGGCCCACCTAAAACCAGTGAAGAAATGCTCTTACCATAGCCACTCATGCTGCTTTGACCTCCGTATCCTCCTCCGTAACCCCCACTCAGCTGCTGGTTAGCGGGGCCACCATAACTGGATTGGCTTCCTTCAAGTGGAGGGTAAAAGCGGTAAGAGCTTGCCCGTCAGTTTGCTCCTCATCAACAAACCCACCCTACACCTCGCTAGCAGCCCTGTACTTTGGGCACTAGCGCTCTCTCTCACTCGGGAAACCTTCTTCCTAAGCCTATTAGAGGTAACAGGCTCAAAGGAAGCCATCAGGTTTCTAAAGACATTCCTACAGTCAAGCAGCAACAAGAACTTCAAGAATTACAGTTCTGCAGTAAGTATCCATGGACTCTGTGTACCAGGACTGATCTGCTGTTGGATGCAATATACACCCCAAAGACTTAAACCTGCCCAAGGACAGGACCCAGCCCTTTAGGAGACACCAGCTCATTCACTAGAGTCACCAGTTTGTGCAGTCCTGACACACTTCTTATTCCTGATCCAGCCTGGCTGAGCACCTCAGCAGCACCCCAGCTCACCGCACAAGAGACCTCTGCTGCTCTTCACCCCAGCACTAGGTCCATCCTCCCACAAAA
Organism: Apaloderma vittatum; assembly: GCF_000703405.1. Taxonomy (NCBI): domain Eukaryota; kingdom Metazoa; phylum Chordata; class Aves; order Trogoniformes; family Trogonidae; genus Apaloderma; species Apaloderma vittatum. The sequence goes on from NW_009733481.1 coordinate 14,241, forward strand.
CCTTTTGTAGTTAGTATCAGCATTACACTTCAAACATTTTGTAACCAAAATATAACAGAAGTAGCAGCATATCTAAGCACACACACTCCACCCACCACCCTCAAGAAAAGCCTCCCAAAACAAACCACCACTTCAATCTCTAAGAAACCAGACCACGTGGGTATCAAGAAGGGTATCTGCAATGGTGGCAGTCACTTAGGTTTGTACTGCAAATATAAGTTAATCTTCATTGTTTTTGTTTTAGATATCTGTCTTGGGTTACAACATGTAACATTTGGAGTTTGCTAGAGGAATTAAGACAAATTTCTCCAAATTCCAAACAAATATTTTTCTCTCACCACCAAGACCAAGCTCAAAGTGCCACAGATACATCTTCCACCACCACACTATGTTCTGGTCCCAAAAAAAAAGGGGAGGGGAAAGACAACAGCAGGACAGGCATCTCCCACTTTCATACCACCACACTCCCAGGAGCCACTCATCCCACCCACACACACCACACCCAGCACCACAGCTTATTCAACCTATTAAAAGTTCAAAGTTATTCCCAAAAAGTTTTATATACCTGCCAACGTGCTAGTGTTCCAATCTTGGACTACCCCTTCTGATTCCTTGACTGTGTGATTTAAGACAGAATGTTGAATTTCAGTTTTTATGCCAGGCACAGAATAAACAGGAGCTGTGCAAAATTAGCCAGCTTCCGTAAGTGTCAGTACTTGTTCAGAAGAGCAGTTATCGACTGCTCACACGTACCCATCGCTCCCATCATCTGACTGCCGTAGGCACCACCACTTCCACCTGCTGTAGAATTCAAGAAGAGTTCTACATATCTGTGTTCTGAAAGAAGAAAATTTTTGCCATGAGAGCCTTTCACAACAAATCCACGCTATTTCTCTTACTGCAGCAAAACCCGGGGCACTCGTGAAAGCAGAGGTATCGCCCTGCAGTGCTGCATTTTCCCTAAAATCACATACTCAGAAGCACCGTACTTACGCATGTTTGCTTTGTCTTTGGACATAGCGGCCACTGCGTCCTCATGAGTAGCAAATTCAACATCTGCCTCGCCGGTTACTCTGCCATCTGGTCCGATTTCAATGTGTACTCTTACAGGGTTCAGAGGTGAGAAGAACTACATACAAACAGTCACAGAGATTAAAACGCACCGATGCAACAACAGTTGGGTTGTACAGCAAATCTGTTTTTTCTAAAGAACACTCGTTAACTGCAGTGCAGCTGATGTGTCCAAAAACCACCACAGAATCAATCTTAAAACACACATTTAAGAGGAAACAGCAGATGGGGAACTCACGTTGTAGATGTCATTCTCCGTGGCTCTGTAAGGCAGACCTCTCATGTGGACGCAGTGGCCAGTCGTGCTCTGGAAGGTGGATGTCCCGTCGCCGTATCTGTGGTCCGACATTCCTGCAGAGAAAAGAGTCCATTCTAGGTCTTTCAGATGTATTTTAGTTTCTTTTGGGACATATTGAAAGTTCAGTTACAGTTTCTATTAGAGATAACTCACCTCTTCCAAATCTATCAGAACCAAAACCATAGCCATCATTATACCCATTGTAGTCATCATAACCTCCATAACCTATAAATAGATTGGACAACACGTTCATTTCAACTACAGAAAGATCCAAATACACACAACACACTGCAGGCAGACAGTCGGTATTACAAAGTTTCTTTTCTCCTAGAAGAAACAGCGCCAAGGACATATACAAACCAGCAGTTACAAAGCAGGGGAGACACTACCAGGTCCAAGTGTTGCTGCTTCTCAGGTGAGCAGCTCCCTCTTGGACTTTGCGTACTTACCTCCTCCGTAGGCTCCACGCCTCATTCTTTCCAAGCTACTTCCTCTACCAAGACTGTTGTATCCCCGCGTAAGACCAGGTCTGTCGTAAGGACCGGGTCTCTGCATTGCCAACAGCTTGCGTGGAGGGTCGTAGTGAGTGCGCACTTCCGCTCGACTACTCTTGAAGATCTCAATGTACCTGGAAGCGTTGCCACAGGAAGAAGTCAGTCTTCAATCCCTTCCACAAACACCTCACAACGTCACATTAAAACAAGCCATTTAGTCATAGCCTCGAAACTGGCACTGTATTTTTAAGCCAGGTTTCTTTACGTTATGTAGGCAATGACATACTATTAGAAGCACTACATTACTTTCAAATCAGTGTATTTTCAAGAAATTACAATTACTGAAGGGTTTACATGCTCCTCATACTTCACAGTATCCCAGCCTTAAGGGTGGGGGAGCAAGATTGATTCCCCACCCTCCTCCCCCCAATTTAAAGTGTTAGTCAAAAAACGTAGGAGGGACTGACGTCCGCTCAACTCAGCACGGCTTTGCTCATGTGGCAATGTCAAAAGAGGGTTACAAACCCAGCCTCCGCCAAGCTTTTAACCCGTCGGGATGCTACAAAAAGCTCTGCATGTGCTAGTGAACCCAGCCTATGCTTCAGTGATTCAGCGTAGGCAAAAAGTGCATGCTTCAATGAAAAATAGTCACAAGTAAAATAGAATAAAAACCCTTTGTGACAATTTCTTGAAAGCTATGCTTATTATGTTGAAGATTAATACAGTAAGAAAATTTGTTACATTTCAACTTATAAAACAAGTTTAGAAAGCATCACTTTTTCTTATGGTAGTAAGAGTACTGTGCATGTCTTTAGAGCTAAAGTCATAATTGGTGCTATTTGAGAAGTTAAAGCCATAGTCTCTCAACTTTGATGCTCTCAAGCTGTAAGTTTTGCAGTCCTTTGTTATCATCCAGTTTTCAAAGCACACTCGAGCTTAGCCAAATTTTATCTTTCATTTTAAGCAGATCCAAACAATCTGTGCCAGTGGCACATCAGCAATGCCTTTACTTGTCAGGGTCAGAGACCAAAACACTGTTTCTACTCAGATGTTAACGCTTTCAGAAGAGAGAATATGGATTTAATTGTTTACCATAAGAAAAGTGACAGAGCCAACCAACCATCCATCCCCACCTGTGCCCTATTCTTTCCTTGTGTTTCTTTAGAGCCTTTTCAGCTATTTCCTGTGAAGCAAACTGCACGAAGGCCTCCCCCGTACTCCTCCCCTGGAAGTCCACCGGCAATGTTATCCCATTTGGCACGATTTCCAACCCTTCAACCCAAGGACAAATAACCCCAGTAGGGGGGCAATATTAACATCACAAGCCCAGTCATGAGTTTTTCTTATAGCTTTAAAAACACCAGAATTTTAACACTTGTAAGTGAATGGTATGTTGATTCTAGAATACTAGAAGAAAAAGCATGTCAACAAAGAGAGATCCATGATCACATACCATTCAGTCCACATTCTTAACCCACCCTGCAGAGCACAAAAACGTCCTGAGGGTCAGGGACAACTCCTCAGATAAGGCATCTAATGCAGGGTGAGTTAAGAAGTTCACACATTATTACAAACCTCTTCAATTCTGTGAAAGTATTTAAGATGAAATTTTCAATACAACTTAAATTCAAACACAGCAAGTTAAACAGCTTTACATAACAAGTATTTTCACTAGAAGTCACTCAGATAAAAAAAATTAGTCTTATGCAAAAATCAAGTTTCAGCATTATTTTTTTATCTTTAGGAGCGCTTAATTAAGAAAAAAATCATGAAGTAATTTCAAAAGTATTAGTTTCTGAATAGAAGAGGCACATTTTGTATATTAAGCACATTAACAGTTTTTAAAGCTTGAATCACTTAACCATGTAATAAACAACTTTAAATGCACATGCTTAGGAATTGGTCTTGTTCACAATGTATTACTGATTCAGAAAACAAAGAACAAGTTCTGAAATTGTAAAGATTGGAAGTATTTCTACTGTATTTTAAAGCAAAACAGTAAGCTCAGACATATCTTGTTATAATAAAACATTTCAGCTAATTAACACTCACATTTAGAAGTCTACTACTTTGAAAATACTAACAAGTTAAAGCCTAGATAAATAGACAGATTTCATTCTTAGGCATTTGTAATAGTATTCCAGTTCCTAAAAATACAACAGCTGAAAAAAAGTGAGAATGAGTCAATACAAGATATTATCTCTTCCTCCATAAAAACCTGAAGCTAGGCAACATCAAGGCTGGTTTTTTCTCCTCCCAGGAAGCAGTGGGGGAAAATCTGCACTTGGATCGAGTTCAGCAAGCTGGGTTTTTTTTTCCTGGAATATTTTTCAATACTAAACCTACATTTATAAGAAATCACAGACACAATGCAAGGCCTTTCCTCAGATACTGCTCCTTTTAGTGAGCCCAGCAGTAAGGGTGTTCTGCATCCTTTACTGAACAGCGTGAACCTGCTAAGACTGTGGGTAGAAATACCCTCCCATCTGAATTGTTCACTTCTAATTTAGAAAGCAAGGCACTTGTTTTCTGCTACACATACTTGGAACAGCATGTCTCACTAAGGATAAATCAGAGCAACTTTCTGGAGTTCCCTCAATTATTAAACGAACTTGTACTTTAGGAACTGATCCCTTGAGCCCAGATAACTAAGGAAGAATTGCTGATTTACTTTTAACACCCACGAGTATGCTGTTGGAGGCACTACGGGGCAATCCGTCCTGGTTTGGTTTGCTTGTGGTTCTTTTTAAGGATAACCAATACTGCTACAGCTACTACTTTTCCCCCACATACCTGAAAAAAACTGTACAATTTCTTCTTTGCTACAGCCAAATGGGAGTCCTCTAAGACGTACAAAACCATCATTAGCTGTATCAGGGCTGTTGGGACCAGTATGCTTCAGAACCCAATCCATTTCAACGTTGTTTGACTTGAAAACTGTAAAAGGCACTTAGAATTAATGCATTCTGGAATACACCATAGTTTCAAAGTCATCTGCCTTCAAACTAGTCACCTTAAGGCATACAAGTCCATTTGTCCTTTCACATGCATTTTACAGAGACAGAAAAGCAATTAACCAAAAACCCATCAAGCACAAAACACATTTAGTCAGTTACTAGACCAACTGAATCAAACCTTCAACATATCTGTGTCCCATTGTTTCTCTGTCTTTTTTCAGTGCCAATTTCACATCCTCCTCTGATTCGAGTTCAGCAAACGCTTCCCCACTTGGTCTGCCCTCCCTGGTGTAGATGAAACGAATACCCAAAGCCCCGTTTAGAATTTTGCAATCTGAAAAATGAAACAGGAAAGGCAGAATTAATTTCATTTTTATAGAAACATCACAATTTTCAAACACTCTAAGAGGAAAAATGAAAAAACAACTATCAACTTACATCAAGACAAAACCAGCAGTATTCTTGTTATAACTTTTATAGTAGCCAATAAACTAAGGGACTACCTAAATCCAAGTTAGCTTTCTTGTCAAGTCTGATGTTTAACAAAACGTTGAGGATAAACACAAATTAGCTATTTTCAAAGCTCTCCTGCCTCAAGTCAAGTTAAACGTGTTGTCTGCTTTTGATCATAATCTAGACTTTCTCAGCAGCATGAAGTGAAATAAGTAGTACTAACAATCAATATAAATACAGTGAACTAAATTAGAACCAAGTCAAATATGCCAAAATCCCAAAGGAGCTTTAAAGTCTCCAGTCACTGAAGAAAGCGTGTATTTATCACCACTATGTATTACTGCAGGACAAGAATAACTTGAGAAAAGGACATGACATGCTAAACATATAACACAAAGAGAGTCTATTAGGATAACACCAAGAAATAAACTGATTTAGTTCAACCTCAAGCAAGAAATTTTAAGTTTTCTTTAAAATGGAAGCTTCTCTCTTCTGGCTGCTCAAGAAGCTAAGGCAGTCGTGGCTACTCCAGCAACTGGCAGACTAAACTGCTTTGTATCTAGTCCCTACCAGCAAACGCACAGCTTGCCATACCAGGACCTACCTGAGGCACTTACTACGTTACTGACTTCACTAGCTACTGAAAAGCTCTGAACGCTTTCTGGAAGTGCTCACTGCAAAAAAAAGGAACCCAGGAGGAACTCAAAATTAACAAAGAGTCCAGTCTCTCTCCCAAACCCCCATCACCCCATTTCTGCTTACCAGAGAAGAACCTCTGCACCTCCTCGGTGGAGCAGGACCAAGGCAGCCCCCTGACTTTCACCACATATCCCTCGCTGCTCTCTGTATTGAGCATCACGTTGGGGGTGAGGCTCGTCTCCGTCTCGGTCTCCGTGGTTGCTGGAGAAGACCAAAACAGGCCCTTTGAGAGGCCGCACGGCACGGCCGCCACCCGCACCCCCTCAGAGCGCCCGGCGGCCCCCCGGCCCTGTGCCC
>NW_009733482.1:0-350 GCF_000703405.1 Apaloderma vittatum
ATCCTCCTCAGGTACGATGAGATGGAGTGAGGGGTTTGGAGACTGCATTTGGAAGCTGGATTCCTCTGCTCTCAGCAGTGTCCAGGTTCTCCTCAGTGGCCGATACGCTGGAGGGTAGGGATGCCATCCAGAGCGACCTCAGCAGGCTGAAGAGTTGGGCCCAGGCCAACCTCATGAAGTTCAAAAAGACCAAGTGCAAGGTCCTCCAGCTGGGTCGGGGCAATCCCAAGCGCCAATATAGGCTGGGCAGTGATTGGCTTGGGAGCAGCCCTGGAGAAAAGGACTTGGGGGTACTGGTGGAAGAGAAGCTCAACATGAGCCGTCAGTGGCACTTGCAGCCCCAAAAGCCA
>NW_009733482.1:899-1550 GCF_000703405.1 Apaloderma vittatum
TAGGGTCCTTTCCACCCCTGACAATTCTATGATTCTATGATTCTATGATAATGTCTCAGTGTGATCGTCCTCCAGCTCAAAGACCTGCCAGTGAGGAGCCGCTGAGCTCAAGACTGATGAACAGAGCAGCTATCCTCACTCTGCACTAAGGGACAGCTCTTTTGCCTCTCAGGACCCCCAAGGTTTCAGTTGCAGTGCAGCAGAAATGGCAGTGCCACAAGCACTCCTGAAGTGTGATGAGGAAACTGGAGGAAAATACAAACACAGAAATTGCTCAGCTCTCCTCTGCTGTTAATTGAACTGGGAGTGACAAACCTGAAAAGCTCTTTGAGATGACAAATGGATTTAATCTGAGATCACCCCATGTTCCTATTTACCTCTTTCTGTAGGGCAGGACTTGACTCCTCCAGAGCCCACAGCAGAGCCCCCTGCTCCTAGTGGCACCCTCAGCCAGCAGCAGTCACAGCTCATGAAAGAGACCTGCCAAAGGTCTTCCTGAGACAGAAAAGGTATTTCAGTGGGGTTTCTATAAGAAATGTGTTAAGTTCTGTTCTTCAAACTTGTCATTGTCTTTTTCCTCTTGGACAGACCCCATATCAGGAACAGCAGATGTCCAATGGCAGCTCCATCACCCAGTCCCTCCTCCTGCCA
>NW_009733482.1:1581-1965 GCF_000703405.1 Apaloderma vittatum
AGCTGCAGCTCTTGCACTTCTGGCTCTTCCTGGGCATCTACCTGGCTGCCCTCCTGGGCAACGGCCTCATCATCACCACCATCGCCTGGGACCACCACCTCCACACCCCCATGTACTTCTTCCTCCTCAACCTCTCCATCCTTGACCTGGGCTGCATCTCCACCACTGTCCCCAAAGCCATGGCCAATTCCCTCTGGGACAACAGGGCCATCTCTTACACAGGATGTGTGGCCCAGCTCTTTCTATTTCTCTTCTTGATGTCAGCAGAGTATTTTCTTCTCACCGTCATGTCCTACGACCGCTACATGGCCATTTGCCAACCCCTGCACTATGGGACCGTCCTGGGCAGCAGAGCTTGTGCCCACATGGCAGCAGCTGCCTGGG
>NW_009733482.1:1984-4768 GCF_000703405.1 Apaloderma vittatum
ACATTTTCAGTGCCCCTCTGCCAGGGCAATGCTGTGGGACAGTTCTTCTGTGAAGTCCCACAGATCCTCAAGCTCTCCTGCTCACACTCAGACTACCTCAGAGAAGTTGGACTTCTTGTGATTAGTGTCTTAGTAGGACTTGGGTGTTTTGTTTCCATCGTGGTGTCCTATGTTGGGATCTTCAGGGCCGTGCTGAGGATCCCCTCAGTGCAGGGACGGCACAAAGCCTTCTCCCCCTGCCTCCCTCACCTGGCCGTGGTCTCCCTGTTTGTCAGCACCGACATGTTCACCTACCTGAAGCCCTCCTCCATCTCCTCTCCACCCCTGGACCTGGTGGTGTCAGTTCTGTACTCGGTGGTGCCTCCAGCAGTGAACCCCCTCATCTACAGCCTGAGGAACCAGGAGCTCAAGGGTGCCCTGAGGAAAATGTTGACTGGATGTTTTTCAGAAGCAATAAACTGACTGTTTTCTCCTGCAGAGCTGTTGCAGCATAACCCAGTGCAAACCCAGCCTGTTGTCTCTATTTTCTGTTGTTCGTGGTGTTTTACTTGTAATAAAGTTTTTATGCCCTTTCTAATTCACTCTCTGCCTTTATTTTCTGACAAGTGCTTTGCAAATGAGGAGCTGTACTCCCTGTGTGTTTCAGCAAGGTATAGGGCCCTGCCTTCCTTCACTGCACTCTCCAGAGCTGCTCTCTCCACCCCTCTCCTCCTGAGCCCCTATTCTGAGGTAAGGCCTGAGGGCTCAGGCAGCTTGGTCCCCATCCTGTGGTGTGGCTGTGCTGTGACCGCAGGCAAGGACAGCTCATGGGCACTTCTGGCACAGAGTTGGCCTCCATAGGAGCGGTTTCATCATGAAAGGGCATTTCCTCAAGGCAGTGCCTGGTCTTTTTCCAAAGGTGCTCTCAAGTACATGCCCAAGAAAGCAGCCCACTCATGAAAACACCAGCATCCAGCTAAACTCTGTGAGTGTCCATGGTGGAGGCATATATCAGTGTCCTCCCCCAGCCAGGCCTCCTGGAACATACCTGCAGGACCAGCAAGGCAGGGTCTTGTCTGTGCCCACGGTCACTGGGCACACCAGGGAAGCCACCTGTACTGGTTTCGGGTGGGATAGAGTTAGTTTTCTTCTGGTATGGAGCTGTATTTTGGATTTGTACTGAAAACAGAGTTGGTAATACGGGGGTGTTTTAGTTCTTGCTGAGCAAGGCTTACACAGAGGCAAGCTTTTTTCTACTTCTCCTGCTACCTCACCGGGGATGAGGTTGGGGGTGCTCAAGGATTTGGGAGCTCACCCCAAATGACCGAAAGGACATTGCAGACCAGATGACAAGAGAGGGGAACGTTCAGAGTGGTGGCATTTGTCTTCGCAAGTTACTATTATGCAGGATGCCGCCCAGCTTTCCTGGAGCCAACTTTTGCCTTACATATTAAACTGTCATTGTCTCAATCAATGCGTTTTCTTGCTTTCACCCTCCCAGTTCCTTCCAGTTGGACCGAGGTCCCTGTGTTCAGTCCTCATGCCCTGAGGCATCTCACATGAGTGCAGAGTAGGGCAGTTGTCATGGAGGCACCCACAAAACACACACGACAGCTACTCAGAGTTAAGATTTCTTCCAACCAGAAATCTACCCAGCACTGCAACAGATAAAGTACATTACAAGTTCGGATGTAAGTCAGGAATATATTACACAACTTGATTTAAAAATATGGCAATTTTCCTTTTCAGAAAGATCATAGAATCTTAGAATGCACTGCGTTGGAAGGGACTTTAAAAGGTCATGTAGTCCAACCCCCCTGCAGTGAGCAGGGACAGCTTTAACTAGATTGGGTTGCTCAGAGCTCCGTCAAGGCTGACCTTGAATGACTCCAGGGATGGGGCTTCCACCACCTCTTTGGGCAACCTCTTTCAGTGTTCCACCACTCTTATTGTAAAGAACATGTTCCTGATATCTAATCTAAATCTACCCGTCTCTAGTTTAAAATCATTGCCCCTCATCCTGTCACTACACACCTCTGTAAGCAGTCCCTCCCCAGCTTTCCTGTAGCCCCTTCAGGCACTGGGAGGCTGCTAGAAGGTCTCCCTGGAGCCTTCGCCAGGCTGAACAGCCCCACCTCTCTCAGCCTGTCTTTGTAGGAGAGGTGGATTTAATTGCGCAGGTGCGATGCTAATCTTCTCTGGATCATTCTGATTTTAGTATGTGTGCTGCCAAAATGAGTGCTTTTATCTGTCCAGGTCCTGGTCCATAAGGAGGGCCATTGATGGGTATGGTATCAGGAGGTGTCCTGGTCTGAGCTAAACAAAACCAATTCTATTCAGTGATTTTCAATTTCCAGCTCAGGCTGTTCTAAAGGGCTGCACTTTCTGAAGTTAGCAGCATGTTTTTGCAGACAGTGTGGGCTACTGGCAGTGATAACGCCTGATGTTTCCAGTTACCGCCTGGGACTGGGATGCAGAAAGGCTCTGGCTGATACTTATTCCCGTAGTGCCCAAGGCCACTGCTGGCTCCTGTGTGCCACTCTGGGGGGGCCGGGGAGTAAGATAGGTCACAGGGAAGTAAAAGGTTGCACCTCCAGGGGGTAATAGACAGGACAGGTGACCAACAGGACTATTTCGATGAGAAGCTCCACATGAGCTGGCAGGGCGCTCCTGCAGCCCAGAAGGCCAACCGCATCCTGGGATGGATCAAGAGAAGCGTGGTCAGCAGGTCAAGAGAGGTGATTCTCCCCCTTTACTCTGCTCTTGTGAGACCCCACCTCGAATACTGCATCCAGTTCTGGTGTC
>NW_009733482.1:5347-10051 GCF_000703405.1 Apaloderma vittatum
GTCTGATCTCCTGCCTTTGATCCTGAGTTCCCATATCAAGCTCTCGTGTCCAGCTCCTGTAGCCAGGTCCCCTCTGCCACTGAGCCTGGGAATTCCCTGGTGCCACTAGTTCTGCAGCATCAGTGGGGATTGTTATTGGGGGGGAGTCGGGTTCAATATAAGGTTTGTATATATGTATATAGGTCACTTTTAAAATTGTTTCCTTACTCATTAAAGCTGTTTTAATTTTCTTTTTCCAATCTGTCTCTCTGCCTCATTCTCTTTTCCTTCCCATTTGGGAGGGAGAAGAGTGGGTTAGAGAGCATCTGTCAGCATTTAGTGGCCGGCCCAGCCCTAACCCATGACACAGAACTCACATAAAAATCTTTATTTTGAGCAGAAGCAAGAGTTAAATCTACAACGGAGACAATAGTAACGTGTGTAGTCACACTCTGAGTTACTGCCGCTGGCTGCCCCACAGCATTATGGAAACATGGAAATGAACACCACAGGGCACGTTCAGAAAATACAGGGAGGAGTCAGGATCAAGTAGGTGATGTCCCAAGAAACAGGGAGATGAAAGCTGGAGCATCCCACACCATCAAATAGTTTCATCTCCAAATTAAGAGCATGCTGCTTCCCAAAAGCAGCCAGACAGCTGCTTGCCAGACTGTCAGCTCAAGAGCTAACGTGGCTTTCGACTTACAACTAACTTCTACTACCACAGCCACGCTGTCTTTATTTGACATTTATTTAAATCCATTAATAAAGAAATGCACAAAAAAGTACTGTGCAGGCACACAGACCTCTGGTGCTTGACCTATTCACACACAGAAACAGATCAGCTCAGGAAGGGAATGCCTTGATTAGTGTAACATTCTGTCTGCTGCTTGGACAAAGAAAGTCACTTACTCAGGTGAACTTGGGACCTTTCTAGTAAATATTGCCCAAGGAATCAGTCATATGATCATAAAGTTCTTGCAGAAGTTTGAACAAAGTTAAAAAACATCCCAGAAGCTGTTTACGGCACACGGTCACACAAAACCCAGAATACATAAAATTCTCTTCTTCAAGGATTTCAACACCTTATTCATGAAAAAAAAGTAAAATTCTACTTGTGGAATCAATGGAGATACAGGCTGACAATCACACTCATTCTTATATTTCATGACAGATCAGATTAGGGTAGTTTATTTAGTTCATGATAAGTTACCCCAAGAGCTGAATAACTGAATGACCTAGGCCCACAGAATACTTAAACATTATTCCTATACGCTGAAAGTTTTGTTCTATATGGCTATTACTTTAAAGCCTCCTTCAGAATTGTAATTTGTGAGCAGTTTTCTTCAAAATACACACGTGGAATGAGTTCAGCTTTGCCTCGAGTAACCCAGGCAAATGCTTGGAAGAAAAACAAACACAAAAGCAAGTGAAGAAAACTTATGTAGTCAATCATTTCGAGCTTTCATCTTCTCCTGCTCTTATCTTTGCTACCCATCCAGGATCCTTCCTATAGATGCTTGCCCTATCTTTCCAAGCCTTTAAATCTGATACCGAAACAAGCACCTTTACCCAAAGCAGTCCCAAACCCTTCTACCGCCTGTCGGAGAGGGGCTTGTCAACTTTCCCCTCACCAGAACTGTCCAGCCTGAGCTCTCTCTGTCCTCTGCTGGCCCCCCTTTCACCCCGTGCAGCCGCTTCTCATTTCTCCTCACTCTCTTTCTCCCCTCCATAACCAACATATCAACATCCTCTTCCTCACGTTTCTCTGTATATTTATTTTATCGCCTCCCAATGCTGCATGTCGAATAACACCTTCTAAGGGATTTCTTAGTTTCTGCCTTTAACACCAAAACATTGCTGTCTGGAATCATCAACCCACACTCTGTCCAGGATTTATAACAACCTCTGAGTGTGAAGAAAACATCTACATACAGTACTTCATTCCGTTTTCCTTCCTACCAGCAAAATAACATTAACTGCAATATTGTATTATAATCCTAATTCCATTTTGCAGCCACTTTCCTTGCCTTGTCCACCAGTTATTGCACTATTCTGTAAGCTGTTTTGTCCAGTGTTTCAGCATACATCCCAGGGGAGATTTTTCAGAATCGCCCCCCTTTTACTGAGGGTTTATTATGCATCGTAAAACAGCACAAAAGCAACACAAAACAACAAAAATACTGACTTAACAGGAAAAGTAACACAAAAACATGACTTAACACAAAATACCAAGACATCAGGGACTCGAATCCCTCTTTAGACCATCCACCACCCCTTGTCACAAGTATGCCAACATAAAATGCAATCCTCTATGCAATATACTTAATTAGTAGTTATTACAGCCTAGGCAGTCAGTTTACAAATTCAGTCAGTCATAGTGAATAATTGTAACAGAAATACGAATTACAGGCTGGACCAGTCAGGGTCATACCCTGAACATCTGAGGGGACACAAGTCCCTAACCAAACCAGAACAAATTCAGCCAGACCAGAACCAGAAATTTCAGAGAATTTATAACCTGGGCTTATCAGAACAAATTCCAGCCCAACCCCATGAGACTTTCACCCTGTCTTATGGGCAGGCAACCAGATTAGAACCAGAATAGGTCTCTTTTTAGTCCAACCCTGTATAGCTTTCGCTGCATCTTGTGGGCAAGTGACCAGCCCAGAGCATTTTAAAGAATGCCTTTAAACTTATCAGGGGACTGGCTCTGAGCTCTTCAGGCCAGGGATTGGAGTTTCTCCCTGAGAATCCCTCAGTGCTGGCCGGAAGTCCTGTGATCCCAGGGATCTGTTGTGGTTCAGGACCATTGTCCCACCTCGGTCGCCAAAATGATACCAAAGAAATTGGTCAAAGAAACTCTCTAAGACTCATTTCTGGAGTTTTAGAAAGCAGCGTTCGTTCTTGTAGTGCTGGAGGCACGGGGGATAATGCCTTCTCGCGTGCATCCCGTTACCTACAGTGAGCACGGCTGATATTATCCTAATGCATACACAGCCATTGTATTTCTTGCAATTGTCATACGTACTCATATTATTTCCTAGAAATTATTTGCACAGTATCCACTCTTAGGGGTATATGCTGTTAAATGGGTCGGTGGTCTTCTGGGGTCCTCTGGTGACCTTCAAGACCCTTTGGTGCTCTTTTTCTTGGTGTTTTCTAGCTGAACTCTCCCTGGAGGTGTGCACACTGTGGGTCATCCCAGGTGGCTCAGCTCCTCTTCTCCGTTTTCTGGCCCCAAAATGATCCTAGTGAGCTTTTAGTTGCAAAGCTCAAAAAGACCTAAGATTTCTTATCTGTTTGTTCCCACTAATAACAAAACTCAAGGTTTTCTCATCATAGAAAGTTTCAAAGTTGTTAATTGTGCACTACAGAGCTACGGTGGAGTCTTTTTCCAGGGCTCAGGCAAGCAAAAATCAAACGCTTCAGAGGTACAGTGTTCCACCTCGAGCCTTTGTTCAAGGCATCAGAACCACCACCTTATTCCACACCATTTCCCTCCAGCTCCCTGTCCAGCCCCTCCTCTGGACCCCCCTGGCCCTTCCCACCCTTGGACAGAACACACAGGCCCCAGCCCCTCAGTCTGTAGACCCCCCTGTGCTACATCTACCAAACGCCCCCGCTGTCCATCGAGCCCATCACCCCTGGCTCTGGGCTCACCCGCGGGCGGTCCCTCGAAGCATGAGGGGGCTCTGCTGCTGGGAGTTCCCAGCACCAAACCCAGCTCAGGGCGGCACCAAGAGAGTTCCCTGGCTTCCAGCATCTCCGATGCCATTTGTAGCACCCAGCAGGTCCGTTCAGTGCCCAAAGCCTCCTTTTTAGGGCTGAAATTCTCATTTCTAGAATCCCAGCCTGTCTTTTCTGACCCTCAACCTATATTCAGGGCCCACAGCTTTATTTCAAAGCCAAATTTTTATTAAAGAGTAACTTTCTTCCATAAGCACATGCTGGCCACTGAAAATCAGAAGGTAAGAAAGGCAAAAGCGACTGTTGGTCTTATATGAAATACTGTGTCAGTTACTATTGCATTTGACGCTTCTGTTTCAGAAGAACTTTCAGCCAATTCATGCAACAAAAATGCAGAATTCCTGCCAATATTTCACCATGGGGCTGAGACAGGCCAGCAAGTCCCACAGGAAAGGGTCACACATCTTTTATTTTCTGCCTGGGGAGGGTGGGGCAGGGAGGTACAGAGTCCAAAGAGGGATGAACTGAACTGCCAGAGCTGTGAGGTTCTGTACACAGTTTCCTCAGGCAGTCGTCCTCTCCTTTACAGGCAGCAGAGGATGCCAACATACCTGCTGTCAGGTCTGAGTTTGAGGGCACTGAGGGAGGCATCGCGTTTGCTTCTTGAAGTGAGGAATTATTTTGTCGTACTTGGGAACGGAGTAACTTTTCCAGGAAGCTCTGGCACTGCTGTTTCTGACCACAGCCACCAGTGGGGATTGACCCCTCCCTGTTCTAATGCCAACCCTCAAGGGTTTTTTTTTAGTTGAATTTTCTCGCTCCTATCCCTAAAGGGAGCAGCTAGGGGTGAGTGAGCAGCTGACTCGATCTCGTACCCCGTGGGGTGGGCTCAAGCTCTGACAGACCTCCCAAACTGGGACTTCCCCTGCAGACCCCCCAAACCGGGACCTCCCCTCAAGATGCCCCAAACTGGGACTCCCCTCCAGATCTCCCCAGCTTATCTTGCAAAGCTGGAAATGCAAAGCGGTTTCAGCA
>NW_009733483.1:0-11541 GCF_000703405.1 Apaloderma vittatum
AGAAAAGAAAAGAAAAAAGAGAAAAAGAGAAAAAGAACTGTGAGGCTTTCTGAAGTCAAAACTCCCTATGAAAGTTGAAAAGCATGCAGTTACAGATAGAGTGGTGACTTGAGTATAAACCAAATTAATAATCTCATAAAGAAATGAAGTACGTTTTATTTAACAAGACCTATTTTCTGCAAAGCCATGTTGACCATCATTAATTACATTCATTCCTTTAATTTTGTCTTAATTGAATCCCACATCAGCTTATTAGCTTTTCCATTAATTTTCCCTGGGGTTTTTCTGATGCTTACTGGCCTTAAGTTACCTGGGTCATCACGGTTACCGTTTCAATGGAATTGTGCAATATTAGTGCTAATTCAAAATCCATATTATTTCTGGAGATACTTAAATATGTAGCACTAAAGATCTTTTGCTGAAGTTTTCATTGTCCCACTGTATTTCTTAACTGAATATAACTATTTCCCTTGTAATTCTGAGTATGTGTATATTAACGTATGATGCAATATTTCAATCTTTTCATTTTCTCTAATTTTGTATGTCTTAATCTTTTGATTGCTTTTTATAAATATAGAAGGTAATCAGATAAGTTTCCTGACCACCTATGAAAATTAATTTATTTTTTACTGGTTAAAATGAGAATCAAGACGTTCCTAATTATTGTGGGTATCCTTTGTTCTGCAAACTTCTAACTGTTGAAAATGAATCCTGTTAGTAAGACTAACTCTATGGGAGTCACCAGATGGCACTCTTGCAAATCTCTTGTTGCTTCTTTTGTCTGGAGGAGACTATATAAAAACAGGCCTTGAAAGATAAACTTAGTTGTTACTTGTTTATTTTTCCCTTACGGTAGCATACCCTCAATCTATCGCAAGCTAAATATTTTCTCACAGGCATTGTAGTAGTCCAAAGGTTTTGCCTATGAGCAAGCTAAACATACACTCAGACTACAAACCTCTCAAGAAACAGGCAACCGAAGTGGTGGCCAGGACTGTGACGTTCTTCAATTGTCCAAAATGTTTTCGGAAAGTAAGAGTCATTCTTCAGAGGATGAGAAGTTTAAGCAGCTCCTACACAGCCTAGCAATATTTAAAGCACCCTAAACTACAAATATATGAGGGAAATATTCTGCTATTGCCTGCTCTGAGTCAGACAGAAAAGTAGGGACATTTATAATGTTTTGTTATCTAAATCAAGAAGAAAA
Organism: Apaloderma vittatum; assembly: GCF_000703405.1. NCBI lineage: Eukaryota > Metazoa > Chordata > Aves > Trogoniformes > Trogonidae > Apaloderma > Apaloderma vittatum. The sequence goes on from NW_009733483.1 coordinate 1,208, forward strand.
AGAGAGAGTGATAAAGTTATTTTAATGTAATTCAACTTCTGATGAAGTTCTGAGTAAGTTCACAAGCCAGTTCCAAATCTGACACACAGAGGAGAGTAGCAAGACAGAGGACTGACAAAGTGATAGTAAAGGTATGTGGCTGCGTAACGAAGCTCGTACAGCTCTTACACTGGTTTACTTATCAAACTGCTATTTGTTGTAAATTAATACAAAGCATAAAACTTGCAGGAATATGTGGAATATCGTTGGAACTATACATGCTACTTTGGTGGGGTTTGTGTTGCATATTTCCTATAAAATCATTTTCACGTGTTATTAAAGCCCTGAATCTAGCTCCATGGGTTTAGATCCTGTACACTTAAGTCTTATTTATTTATCTATTTGCTACTCAGTATGAGAGTTATGCCTGGTTATGTGCATGTGACATATACCTGCTTAATCTTTATTTTGCAACATACATATTAGAAGTGTGGTGCTTAGTATTTGACACTTATTTAGCACCTGGTTAAACACCATTAAACTTCTTGACACTGAATGTGCAATAATATTTTCTCAATTAAAATTCCTGTTGGTATTCAACAGAATAAGGATAATCAGTTTCATGGGGGATATACCCATAAAACTCCTGCCCATGTATAACCTATCCCAATGAAGCAAAAAGAAATTATATCCATATTTATCAAAATGCATAATCTTTGTATTTTATATGTTACATTCCCATAACGGTTTAAATTAGACTCACACCGTGTCCAGCATAATTGCCTAGGGAAATATTATTTGGTACATCGGCACTCGGCACGTCCTTGTTCCTACAAACCGAAGCACACGAATATCAATGCATACATTTAACATAAGGTTTGGGTTTTAAAGTCGTGTCCAGGATAATTGCCCCGTAAGCAGCATGGAGTACCGCTCCTCTCACTAGAAGATCGAGGCCTAACCAATGTCGCCAGACTGGTGCAACTGTTTCTTAGAGTGCAAATGTTTAAGATGGAATGTTAAACAAATATTTTAATTGCTTATGTAAGCATATTCACAGCCACTTCAAATCCAAGTTCACTGGCTTCCGACGCTCTCAGTGTGACTTTCCATTTTTAAGTAGGCAGCCATGTCATACACTAATGATTTTGCTACATCTCCTCTTGTAGATGATAATCTTTAGGCAAAGAAGTAAAAACTGTTGTTAGAACACATTGTCAAACAATGTAGGAAGAGAAAGATCCCACATTATTGGTGTCAGGAGCAAAGGTAGGGGGAATAGCTCATTTTGGGGCCAGAGCAACTACTCAGGCATTCAGGAGCATTTCGGGATCTGACATCTCTTGCAGCCTCATGCTGGGAGTGGTAGGAGTCCCCGCTTTCTCTTCCTAGGCACTGGCTTGAGTTTTCTAGCTCTACTAGATGTATCTCAAATTGCCAGTTTAAATGCATTGATGAATAAGGGCCTTCAGATAAAGGTACAAAGGTGTTTTAGATACCGCAGAGATAAAAGCCACGTAGAAGTACTTAAATGTTTGTCTATAGCTGCATTCCCCTTGTATCCCTTGCCAGGGATAATCATAGTCATCTTACTCTTTGTGTTGTTTAGTAGTCGTTTACATGCCATCCTCACTACACTTTTTACTCATTTATGTGCTTGCTGTTGCTGGGTTGGGGATAATATTTTCTCAGGCCACAGCTGAAATGCTAATCCGTATAGTACTTCTGTCACCTCCAAGGTGGATTATTGTAATTCCTTTCTGGTGTCTACCTGATTGTGAAACTTCACAAGTTCTGTTTTACATAAAATGCTGCAGCTGACATGCTGATTCATCTTAAACCAAATTAGCATATCACTCTGGTCTTTTGATCCATGCTATGGCTGCCAGTTAGAGTAGGGGTTCCTTCCTACGCGGCCTGGCGTGCCTTGATGCATGATGATGGATTCTGACCACAAGTATTAACTCAAGCATATAGTTTAGACAGTAAAATATTGCCTTGATCCTTTTTGCACACTTTAAATTGCCTTTTTCTTTGCTTTATATGGATATGCTAACACTTCTAATAGCCATGTTTAAGCATAATTAATACATTCCTACATATTAGGAAAGGGAACAGACTCCTCAGGCATTCTAGTTGAAGTAACGTGTCCTCTAGCTGCTGAAAAGTGCTTTTCTAAATGAAGCTTTTACTAGACAAGCAGCACTCCATTGTTTGTTGTTTCCAACTCCAATACAGAATATGGAACCATTGAAGCCTGTGCCTGCCTGAGTTCATATGGAATAGCACGGTAAAGAAAGGAATTCACAAGCGGCTTTCCCCATATTCTATCCAGGGTTTGGAAATCTTTAGCAATACAGGGAAGGAAGCCCAAATGCCATTATCTCTGAAACGGAAACATTTGCATGGTGAATAACGCCACTGAAGCACAACACTGTTTCTGTTTTATATCTACAGGAAAACAATATGAATTTCACTGAGGAGAATATAATTAATAAACTACTATTGTTTGAAGTGAACCTATTTAAGAAAGGTTGATGATAAGAAATGAATGGCTCAAAGAGTGTAAGCGGATTCTTTCATACCTGTGTAGCCCATGAAACCATTTATCTTGTTCCTGCTTGAGATTACAAACCTGTCTTGAATATATTTATTTTTCCCTTCTGAGTTACAGAAGAATTCCCATGCACTTGTGTAATTCGGGATGGAGAACTGTTCCTCTCATGCTAGAAGCTGACCTTGCAGATACTTAGCTCAGAGCTTCACTTGTCTAACCTCACATTTGCCAGAATGAGTTCTACTACTGAAGTAGTTGCCTTAGACATGTGTTTCTTTGTTGATGGAGAGACACAATTTTGGGGTGCAGTCTGACTTGGATTAGGCTACTGTTACGGATAAATCAGATTAATCTGTTAATTATCTAGATTAAATTAGACACAGCCTTTTATTATTGATCAGATGAATTCCATTCTCAGAGACACAACTACCATTACTCATGTAGTATTTTTGCTGAGTGCTGTGGAACTGGTCTGACGTTTAAACGTTCACTGGCTGAGGACCTTATACTACAAATGTCTGAAATATATCTGATTTGGAAAGTGTCAGTAAATCATATAGTCATTTACCAGAGGAGATTCTCAACTATTATTATAATCTGATGGCTATTCAATGCTTTCACCTGACTTACTAGTGAATTAGGCACGCGAAAGAATACAGTCCCAAAGCACAGTGCATATACACATATGCTTAGAGACACACGAAAAATGCATGTCACCTGTGTGCCTATTACTATACTGTTTTTCGTTCTCGTCTATAGACTGAAAAAGCCTGCAAAATAGAGGGATGTAGTGATTTGGTGTACAACCTGGGTCACGTTCTCCTTGTCTTACATGAATATGTGCATGAATAATGAGACCGATTTTTTGCCTTCTTTAGTAGCAGAACTGAAAAAAGAGGTTCTTGAATTCCTTCCACTATAATGCTGTTAATCTCAGCAAACTTTATAAACTTGCATGATGCTAATGCCAGGATTTCCATGCTTATTTTAGGTATAATTATTTGAAAAAAATAAATTGAAATATACCTTGAAAAAAGTAGTAAAAGAGACTTGTTATTTAGTAAAATGGTTATTTTGGTTAGATTGCCCATGCCTCATAACTAGTGAAAATGTAGTATTTGCTTTTGCAAAGAAAATTAAGCAATTACATTTTCTAAGCAAGTGCAACATTTCATGTTTCTCGACTATTAAATTCTCTCATATGCAGTGCTATTTAATTATGAAAATAGGAAGATTAAAAAAAGCAAGAGTTATACATATAGTAAATCATAGTTTGAAACTCCTAAAATGTCTAAGATAAACAAGTATCTGAAAAATTGTGTATTTTTTCTCAAATTAGAACACACAGATATATGTACTTAAAAATACACTAGATAATTAGATGACTTTGTACTACTGCATAAAGACCGCAGTGCACTGAAACATCTAATGTTTAGCCTGTTTGCCATAAATATTAAATCTTGATTTATTCATAGAGTTGCAATGAAATACAAACATGTATGCACACATATGTACCACCAATTATAAAAACTGATATACACAGTGGAATATTCTAATAGGCTGGTCCTCTGTTTATTCTCAAAATTCTTTCCCTCAGGCTCCATTTCTGCTACTGTACCATCTCAAGTGCATTTGAATTTGAAAGCGTTCTCTAGTTTTGAATGTTAATGGATGTCATTGCACTATGGCTCTACAAGGAGGAAGAATATTACTATCAAATAAAACCACTACAAGTTTTGAAGAAAATGGTTTTTAAGTCACAGCTCTGATGAAAATAAGGATGCTTTCATTTTTGCACATGAAAACAAATTAATCTTGCTGTATAAATAAAGGAAATTTATTTATTTATGCAGAAAGCATACTAAAGCTTGTTTAAATGTGCAAAGTAAAGTAATGGGATGAAATTACTATTGATAAGAAATGATAATTCATATTATGTTAACACCCTGAACAAGGTCAAGACCTATTCTGGGTTCTGCACAGAATGAAAGAAAATCATTCTGATGTTCCTTAAAATTTGACTTACGCGAGTAATGAATATAAAAAAAATGAATACCTAGCCAATAATCCATCCTCAGTGAAGACTCAGCTAAACCTTGTAACAGAAATTGCTTTTTGCTTCAGCCTATTTATTTTACATCTAGGACTCTCTTATTTGGGATTTTAGAAGAAAGCCATTTTTTATGGAGATTGCAGTGCAATAGAAGAAATTGTAGCAGTATTTGCTTACATAAAATTTGGTAGAAGGAACATACTTGAGTTCATACCAAAAATATCAGCAAGTTGTATGCTATACTGTAAATCATGCTGTACATGTTAAAAGTTCTCATGTATCCATCATCATGTATCTCATGTATTTAGGCAAATGAAATTTGCCTAAAGTAGTTATTCTCAGAAACCAGACATTCTAGAAGGATAGAATGCAGGTCATTAATTTATTTTTCATTTTCTTTGGTTTCAGCCAGTCTTTCCATATTCCATTTATTTTCTTTGATTTCAACCAATCTTTCCATATTCCATATTCCAGATTCCCATTTATTCCTTTTTTTTTTCCATTTTGAAATTAAAGGGTAATATAAGTTATTAACCATCTTACATTTTGAGAGTTTGGGGACTGGATATTTTAGCTCTTACTTTCATGAACACTTTGTATCCCCACAAACAGGCCTACTGCTGTCTACACAATTACGCATGTTGGAATTACTTGGTTTAGAAAACATGTAAGAATTGTGCCTGTAGACCTTGCAAATATGAAAACTAAGTGTAAGGGAAATTAGTAAAAGTCATTTTTTCTGGAAGTTTTACAACATCAAGTCAAGCAAAAACTGGTTAAGATTCAGTGTGGTGCTCACTGGGATGGGAGAAGTAACAATGATATGAGAACTTCGTATGCTCCTTGGTGTTCACATGTGGTGAGTTAATGCTAGAATTCATAAAATGTTCAGTTCTGGCTATTTGCTAGTAAAAGCCTGTGCAGCCAATGGTTCAGTTATTCAATGTATTAAGTAAGAAGTTACATAAGTATGATTTTCCAGCTCTCCCTCTCCTTGATCTTTGAAGTGTGTCAGTCTTTCATTTTGCCATTCAACAGCCTGACATGCAAAAGCTTTGTTCATACGGTTTAATTGAATCACTGCCACTGGTTCAACAAGATGATAAAATCCCCTGTGCTGTACAACATCCAACATCCAGCTCACTGTTATCTGATATTGTTTGAAGCTCCTCTCATGAATGCATGCTGATAACACGAGAACTCCAAACATGTCATAAACAATATATTAATACCCTTGATTGAATTCCATTAGAATAAGAACGAGATGAAGTTTAGGCTGGCCAAGCAGGCCAACGTAATAAAATGTAATTTGGACTAATCTTTCCGAAGAATGCCTCCTATTTGAAGCTGACAGTCTCCCATCACAAGCAGAAGTAATTGCGTGTGGAATACACCGGGAGCTCCTTTGAATTCTGGCCTTTGTACTTTGTGCACCTTCCAGGTGTCTCCCGCAGCAGACAATCTACCCTTTTGTTTCAGTGGAGAGATTTGCAGGACTGCAAATAATAAAATAGGCAGTGTTTGTTTGAATGAAGAGTGGAGAGCCGGATGGAATTTCTGGGAGCTTAAAACTAGAACCAGGGCTGTTTAAGGCAAAAACAAAGCAAAGGACTTAATAGGCAATGTTAATTCAAGTTTTCTGTTTCCTTGAGCTGGATCAGGAAGAAGTAGGAAGGTATTTCAGTGAACACACACCTACAGATATCAGAAAGTGTGTACGTTAGCCTGTCTCTGGAACAGATCTTTTCACAATGGAGGAACAACACTGAGAACTTTTTCAGACAGAGAATTTAACTGGTTTAAGCAGGAATTTTGAGGGTGTGTAACTGGTTAAATTGGTAGGGTTTACATATAAAATATGTTTCTTTGGTTTTGTTAATTAAAAAGGATTCCTTAGATTATTTCAGAAGCAGTAAATTAAAAAAAAAAAGGCAGCACTATGAATTCGTAACTAATTTGTTAATTTGCAGCAATTACTACTTATTAAAAAATTGCCAAGCATTGACAGTACTCTTTCTGCTGTAGAAAACCCAGGAAGGCAGGGATTTTTTTTAGAAATTAAATATTTAAGGGGAGGGGAAAAAAAAAAGTAGAGGAGGCTCTGTTTAGATGTGGAAATAAGTTTGTTGTGCTTGTTTTCTGTTTACTATTGCTTGGTCACTTCTAAAGCTCAGGAACTGTATGGTAAGGACTGTCCAAATACAAGATCATAGGAAACTGAGTTATCAGTGCGAAAGGGTAGCAAGTTTATCCATGAATTGGTTCCATGAGTATTTCTAATGAACTCAACGGCACTTTACAATCGGGTTCACTAAATGCTTTTTTATTCCTTTTTCTCAGAAAAAAACCACACCCCTGCATCGTGACATCACGGTTATGCATGGAGACTGTTTGTCCCATGTTCAAGAAACATGGACTGCTGCCACTGGAGCTCTGCCTTTTAGCCCAGATAGAGAGTTTTGGTCATGCTGCTTACAGAACACTTTCACAGCTGGTGAATGCAGTTCCAAATCCACCTGTGCTCTGTCACGATAGGCTGGTACCGTTTCCTCATTCAGACTGTGTTTTTTCTACCCTTTACTGAGCTCTTCACTCCGTTATGTAATTATGTAAACACTGAAATATCAGCTGAGACCACTGAGGTTGCTCTTGTGAAAATACTTGACCTAACCAACAAAATTCAAAACCACCTCAACACCTTGGAAACCTACTTCCTCTCAGCAGTGTGCACAGGTGCAGTAAATTAACTTATTTCTCTCTCTCTTTTCCTCCCAAAACTGAGGAGATGCAATATTGTCTCTGGTAGAAGAATAGTTTCAAGGTTGTTCTGTTTGTCTCAATAAATACAAGTAGTTCTTAGCGCTATCGTGTCAACACTTTCAGCATTTCCTATACACTTTCCAAGAGGCTGCAAAATACAGCTACTTGAGGAAGTGTAATAGCTGCGATCTTAATTTGGGGCAATTTGAAATAAATACAGCTGGCATAGCACACAGATAAACTCTGATTACGACAGAATTGTTTTCTGTAATATCTCAGCTTCTTTTAGGCTAGAATCTGCAAACACATATGCTTAACTTAAAATCTGTGAAATCAGCTGTGCCTCCCTGGAGCGACTTGAATGTTTGGAGGAATCAAATGCTTCAGGAAGCAAGTGTAAAGTGTTCGCTGGATTAAGACCTTCAGCGCTGCATTTAGGGTGTTTATATGCACAGCATACATCAACTGCCATTAAAATACGTTTCAGGAAAGAATTCTGGAGATTGATTGTTTCTTCAGAAATTACTCCAAAAATCAATCAGAACTGTTTTAGAAATATGCCTACTACGCACCAAGATCTAGTTTTCTTTTTTTTTTAAGCAAAATTTATCAATCCATTAAAGAGGAGACAAGTAAACAAAAATGAATGTCATTTATGTTATTTTATTAGTGTCACATGAGATTACAGCATATTATTGACTTTAAGAATATTTTACCCAAGGAGACTTGTTTTAACATGCACAAATCAGGATCAATACTGGATATGTGTTAATTTTCATAAAAAGCTACAAGGCAGTTTTTTTTTTTACAAATCCCATGATTATATTTCTACTTCTATACAAAAAATATTGTGATCAAACGACGACCTAGGTGAGATTTAATTGTTAAAAAATGGATTATTATTTGCATTGTTGCTTACTTTCCCACGTGTATTATTTACTGACCAAGTGTAATTTATGTGCTCACCCAGTTACAGAGTGAAGTTAGATCGCCTGCACAATTCTTTGCTGACTTTGCTACCTTAGCTTGCTTTATCAATTCCTTTTTTTCCCCCCTTTTTTCATTAGAGATCACATATAGTTTAAGAGCTGTAATCTGAAACCTTACAGCTCTAGTGGATACTTAAAAGACTCATTGATACACTTTGAAACCTAGTCAATTGAACAGCATTAGCAACAGCAGCATCTAGCCATTAGGCTATTAGGATCATTTGCCGAGGCACTAAAATTAAATATAGGGACTCCAGCAATTCCCCAATTATATTGTGTTAGTCTAATGGCAGTGAAAAGGATATTATTTTAGTCAGCTCGGTGCCACTATTGCAAGAATCAAGATGCTTTCCATTTTGTGGATGTAGATATGTATTGGCCAGGAGTCTTTGACATTAATTTAATTCCCTTTGCAGGCAGAACAGATCAACAACATGGACAAGATTCAAATCCTACTAGTCAATAGCAGCTTTTCACAGGCCCTATATTTAATAGCATTTTTGTGTTGTTTCCCACCCTCCCCCTCCCCCAGCATTCAAAATTATATGTGTAGGTTAAAATACCATCTAGAAAAATATTAATATTGAGAAGGCATAGTAAACAACGTGGAGTCAGGGGAATTAATGTTTTTGCCTCTGTTAGCTGCCCCTTACAGCTGTGACCCTTCTGCTTCAGCCTCCCATGTGAAGCTTATGTCTTCGCGGATCCCTAGAGAGAGGGATTCCAGGCAAAAAAGAGAATCTGATCCAGAATCATAAAAAATAAAGATAAGGGAAGTTCTGGCACAGGGCTAGGAGTCAGCTATAAACACATTTCTTCTGTTTTGAGTTGCGTGCAGTCCTCTGTTGCAGTAAGAGAGAAGGAAACTAATAGAAGTTCAGTCATTATGATTTACTTTTGTTTCCCAATATACTCCGAAGCCAAGCTGTATTAAAATTGAGTGGTTCTAATAGCAATATAAGAGTGGCTGTATCACGCTGCAGCAGAAACCCCATTAGCCCAGTTCCAGCACAGCCAACGGCAAGTGCCTCGGGGAGGACATGCAGTAATTCGTGCCCAGCACACCTTGCATTCATTTGCAGCTCAGAGACTTTTAGGCATAATGGTCATATTTTTGTAGTTGCCAGACTTTCATTTTTCCTCATTAGTTTGTCCATTTTCTTTTTGAACCCATGTAACCATTCAGCATCCACAAAATTCTTGTGGTTAAGTGTTCTGCAGTTTAACTATGAATTATGAGAAAAAAATGTCTTCTGTTTGACAGTGTGATCTGCTAACTTCATGTAAGACTCCTTCCATATTTTTTTAAGGAGAACAATGGAGGACTGCTTTATTTCTCCATGCCACTCAGGATTTATAGACCCTGTTGCATAACTTTTCAGTGCTGAAGGATCCTAGTTTATTTAGCTGTTCTTTGCATGGGACCCAGTCCATACCTTCTTCTCTTTGTCATTCTTCTCTGTTTTTTAGTGCTACTGTATTCTTTTTGGCACCAGGTTCCAGAAATACATGTAATATTTGGGATAAGCATCCATCAATGTCTTTGCGATGTTTTGGTTTTACTCTTTCCATTCTACAACTCTTAAGTCCAGAAGCTAACTCATTTCTTCCAGGTGTACTTGTTTGACTAATTTTATTACCTCTATGTACAGAACCCTATTATGACCACATTAGTGCTATTACGAACTTCTAGTTAGTAAGATCATGTTTTCATATCTGTAATACTGAATTCAGATACTTAGAGAATCATAGAATCATAGAACAATTCAGGTTGGAAGAGACCCTTGGGATCATCGAGTCCAACCATTAACCCTACACTACAAGTTCACCCCTAAACCATATCACCCAACACCACATCTAAGTGACACTTGAACACAACCAGGGATGGCGACTCAGCCACCTCCCTAGGCAATCTATTCCAGTGTCTGACCACTGTTTCTGTGAAGAATTTCTTCCTAATGTCCAGCCTAAACTTGCCCTGTTGCAACATGAAAAC